>NC_063053.1:1140000-1212500 GCF_018812025.1 Megalobrama amblycephala | reverse complement strand
GCATGTAGCAATTGTTTAGATGTTCTGGGTGGTTGCTTAGGTGTTGCTTTTTGTTGGCTGCTATGGGGTTGCTAGGGTGTTCTGGGTGGTTGCTACGGCTTTGCTAGGCAGTTGCTAAGATGTTCGAGGTGGTTGCTAGGGTGTTGTTAGGTGGTTGCTAAGGTGTTCTGGGTTGTTGCTAGGGCATTGCTAGGTGGTTGCTAGGTGGTTACTAAGATATTCTACATGGTTTCAAGGCCATTGATAGGATGTTCTAGGTGGTTGCTAGGGTGTCCTGGGTGGTTGATAGGGTGTTTCTAAGTGGTTGCTAGTTGTTACAGATGGTTACTAGC
The DNA here is from genome assembly GCF_018812025.1 of Megalobrama amblycephala. Classification (NCBI taxonomy): domain Eukaryota; kingdom Metazoa; phylum Chordata; class Actinopteri; order Cypriniformes; family Xenocyprididae; genus Megalobrama; species Megalobrama amblycephala. Next base: position 1,212,168 of record NC_063053.1, on the reverse strand, counting down.
ATGATTTAGTACTTAGCTAATCACTATTTGCATGTAGCTCTTCACTGCTAGCATGTGTAGCATGTTGGAAGTTCTGTTTGCTAGCATGAGTCAAAAGAGCCAACTCTCATGTCTCTACAATGTTCTGATGCAGAGATATAGGTCTTGCTAAACGGTTGCTAGGGTATTCTGTTTGGTTGCCAGGAAGTGGCTTGGCAGCTGCCAATGATGATACTCAAAGGCTGCTTGCCAGCATGAATGATATAAATCAACCGCAATGTGTCAATTACATTCGAATTTGAAGATATCTCTCATTGGATTTGGGTTGCTAGGGTGTTCTAAATGGTCGCTAAGCCATGGCTAGACAGTTAGTAGGTTAAACTAATAGACTGAATTTCTGACCAAATCAAGCTCACGTATCTCTTTGATGCTCTGATTCATTTATATCCCTCTTATCTATCTTTCAGTGGAAGTCTATGGGATGGTTGCTAGGGTGCTGTAACTGGTTGCTAGGGTGTGACTATGAAGATTTTAGGCCATAACTTATTGGCTTCTTAATAAGATAAGTCAAATGAGAGAGTGAGAGAGAGAATGAGAGCACGAGATGCACGTGTGTGTGTGTGTGTGTGTGTGTGCGCATATTCAAAAACACACAGATTCCGCTATTGTATTTCTATGGGATTTTTTGGCCCACTTTTTCATCCGCAGTATGAGCAGCGCAACTCCAATCTCTTAGAAAAGATATAGCACACCTCTCCTCAATGAGCCGGTCGATTTGACACCTCATTCTATGACAAACTGTGCAGGAGGAGTAGTGCGCCAAACTTTTGTCTAGAAGAATAATAATAAGTATGTAGGACAACAATAGTGATGCTTTGCTTTTAGCAAACACCTCTAATAAGCACTCGTTACAACCGAGGTCTGCAGAAAAGCATCTCTGAACATGTCGAAGCATGAAGCAGATGAGCTCCAGCAGCAGAAGAAACACAGGTGACACTCCTGTCAGCTGAGAACAGCAAACTGAGGCTACAATTCACACAGACTCACCAAAACTGGACAATAGAAGATTGGAAAAATCTGATAAGTCTGGATTTCTGCTGCAACATTCACATGGTCTTGTATCAGCGGTTCAGGCTGCTGGTGATGTAATGGAGTGAGGGATTTTCTTGACATACTGTGGGCCTCTGAGTTCTCCGAGCATCATTTAAACACCACAGTCTACCTAAGCATTGTGACCATGTCCATCCCTTTATGACCATCTTCTGATCTACTTCCAGCAGGATAATGCACCGTCACAAAGCTCAAATCATCTCAAACTAGTTTCTTGAACGGGAGATTCACATCATAGATGTGCAGCTGATAAATCTGCAGAAACTGTGTGATGATATCACATATAGGTCAAAATCTCTGAGGAATGTTTCCAGCACATTGTTGAATCTGTGCCATGAAGAATTAAGGCAGATCTGAAGGGAAAAGGGGGTCTAACCCAGTACTAGGAAAGTGGCCAGTGAGTAATGCCTCTTCTTTTTATTCATAATACACTTAAGCTTTAGTTTAAAGGTGACCTATAACGCCTCTTTCACAAGATGTAATATAAGATCCCCAGAATGTGTGTGTGAAGTTTCAGCTCAAAATCCCCCACAGATCATTTATTATAGCTTGTCAAATTTGACCCTATTTGGGTGTGAGCAAAAACATGCCATTTTTGTGTGTGTCCCTTTAAATGCAAATGAGCTGATGCTCCCCGCCCCCTTTCCAGAAGAGGGCGGAGCTTTAACAGCTCAACACCAACAACAAAGCCGGAGAATCTCACGCAGCCAAAATGACAAAAGTGTTCAGCCTTACATTGTTCAAACCGGAGTCGACACAGATGGAGAGACTCAGGAAGAAGTTACAACGTTTAGACGTTTCTGAATGGTTAGTGGATAAATTGATGTAGTTGCTGTGGAGTTGATTCAACTCATCCACTAGCATGTGCCGTCATGTTCATCTTTTGTGTTGAATTGACCCTCGTTTGTGAAGCAGTCCGGCGTAAAATGACGGCATGTCAACAACACTCTACTACAACAACTCTTCCTCTTCTCTAAAGCAGCCCAACATGGCCCTGCCCCCTTTGTTTCGTGTTCTCGGGGGCGGGGCTTATGTAAATTTTAGGGTTTGTGATGTCACTAACCCAGGAAGAAGCTCGTTATAGTCCTTAAAAAGCGATTTCTGTAAAAGAAAATATCTCTCTTTGCATTGAACTTTGAGTGTCGTAACTTTGCAGATCAAACAGCAACATTACACACTAACTAAAGTTAAAAAAGTCAAATCATAATCAAACACCACTTTAAGGTGAATTTTTAGCTTCACTGGACCCTAAAGGTAGTAACCAGATTTTCTTTAGGTTTACGTGGGGCTTTTTTCCACAACTGATTAAATCATGTCCATTTGCTCCTGAGTAGATTTTCCAAAGTGTCGTTTCTAATGACTTTAAGAACAGCTGACACACTGTGTCCAGTCATGAGGTAAAAACACTCTTCTGAGTAAATCTTTCCAAAGTCTGTGTAGGCCTTGTTTCTCAGGTCGTCTGGAGTGCCAGCGGTGCGGAGAGAGCAGCTAGTCAGGAGGAATATAAGCAGCTTAAGGATGACGAAGCAAATATTTTTCATGACAGTCACACATTTTGTCTCAAATTCTCATTAGTGTACAAATATTTAAAATGATCGATGTAGCCATAACTCTATAACACACAGACACGCACAAGTTCAGGTAAGAAACGTGACGTGGGACTGTGTATGCTTTCGTGGAATGGTGGTTTAGTAAGTTTCCTTGTATTTTGTAAATGATCTGGTTGAATAACATTCACTTTTGCACTGTTTTAATGTAGCGTGAAGATGTTTCTGACATGTCAAGGTCTGGTGGGCTTAAACGGAAGGTCATAAGACTAACCTTATAAGAGTCAGGCTATTGTGTTTCTCTGGAGAATTGGCCTAGAGGGCAAAAGTCATGTGATGTATTGACTTTAGACTTAAAGCCACTGATGTTGTTATTCTAGCTGTGTTTATCATGACTAATTTGCAACTTGGTTCTGCATGTGATTTTACTGCTGAGACCGTATTTCTATCACTTTATCTCCCCGTTTTGCTTGTGCTGCGTCAGAACTCACAACAAATCTTACTTTCCCATCATAATTTTCTCAAGCTGCATAGAGGAGAGCAGATAGTTTTGTTTTCACCTCATGAAGGCCTTATCAAGAAATGGAGGTTAGCTGCAAAAAAAATTATTTTCCCTTTCAATTAAAGGGATAGTTCGCCCAAAAATAAAACATTCTGTCATCATTTACTCACCCTTGAGTTGTTCCAAACCTGCATGAGCTTCATTGTTCTGTTGAACACAAAAGAAGATATTGTGAAGAACGCTGGTTACAAAACCATTTTTTATACTATGGAAGTCAATGGGGACCAAAAACTATTTGGTTACCAACATTCTTGAGGGTGAGAATGATGACAAAATTTTATTTTTGGGTGAACTATCCCTTTAAAGGATTAGTTCACTTCAGAATTAAAATGTCCTGATAATTTACTCTCCTCCATGTCATCCAAGATGTTTGTCTTTCTTCAGTCAAACAAAAAGAAATGAAGGTTTTTGAGGAAATCATTCCAGGATTTTTCTCCATATAGTGGACTTCACTGGGGTTCAACGGGTTGAAGGTCCAAATGTCAGTTTCAGTGCAGCTTCAAAGAGCTCTACATGATCCCAGACGAGGAATAAGAGTCTGATCTAGAGAAACCATCGGACATTTACTGAAAAAAATAAACATTTATATACTTTTTAACCACAAATGCTCGTCTTGCACTGCTCTGTGATGCTCCACGCATGACGTAATCATGTTGGAAAGGTCACGCGTGACGTAGTTTGAAGTACCAATTTTAAAATCGTCCGACATCGTTGTTTTACCTTTTTTTGTTAAGGCCGTTTGACTTAGTCTTTGTACGTTCACTTTGTAAACACTGGATCGGTACTTCCGTGATCTTTCCAACATGATTACGTCATGCGTGGAGCATCACAGAGCAGTGCAAGACGAGCATTTGTGGTTAAAAAGTATATACATTTTTATTTTATTTTTTTCAGTAAATGTCCGATGGTGAATTTTCTAAATGATTTTATCAGATGGTTCACCAGCAGTACAGTCACATTCAGCATGGGTCACTGGGTCGGTTGAACCAGGTTTCCTCTTGTTTTCTTTGGCTGTTGTGACTCAGGTAATAGTGGGATGAGGACAATAGAGCATGGTGTGTTTTGAGTGGACATCAGGATACTCCTCCCTCAGAAGGTTCAGCAGGAAGACCCTTTCCATGCCTGTAGATAACAATCAGGAATGTAGGAACGCTTGCGTGTTTTCTCCTAACGTGACTTCTGTGAAAGGTTTACTACATCTTCATCTGACAATGCTTTTGTTCCAGTTATTTTATATCATTCTGGATTTATAAACACCTGTGCGTAACTATTAATCAAGTCACATTTCAATATAATGCAAAAATGTAACAATTACAACATAATTCTGGGGTAAAAAAGAACAAAGAGCATAATAGAAGTAGGTATAATGAAAAGAAACTCACCCCCTAAACCTGTTTTACACACCTTTATTACTATGAGTAATCTTCTTATATGAGCTCATCTATAAAGCATGCTGGGTAAACAGGAGTGGCACATGAATAGAGCGGTATTGTGGTTGTATAGGTCGGCAGGTGTTGATATGTATTTGCTAAAGATTTCTAGGATGTTCTGGGTGTTGCCAGGATCTCTTTTACATTTACATTTACATTTACATTTATTCATTTGGCAGATGCTTTTATTCAAAGCGACTTACAAGTGAGGAATACAACAAGCGAGTCGTCATGACGAGGCAAATAGACAAGAAGTGCTCATAATACAAGTTATAGGCAGTGCTCAGATTATCCTAAACTACAATAGAGAGGGATTATAGGAAGTGAAAGGATAGGAATAAGAAGAATTTAGAGTTGCTAAAGCATTTATAATGCATTGTCACACAGGCGTAGGGTGTTCTGGTTTTAAATATGTCCTCTAAGTTGACCCAGGCCGAGGGGTGACGGAGCGGCTCTGATTTCATTTCACATGGCACAGAGATTGTTGCGCTGCCATGTGCTCAGCTCCTGTTCCTCTGTCCTGCCATGTATGTCACGTAATGCACCTTTAAAGTTTTAGTTCACCCAAAAATAAAAATTCTGTTATTTATTATTCACCCTCATGCCGTTCCACACCCGTAAGACCTTCGTTCATCTTCAGAACACAAATTAAGATATTTTTGATGAAATCCGATGGCTCAGTGAGGCCTGCATAGCCAGCAATGACATTTCCTCTCTCAAGATCCATTAATGTACTAAAAACATATTTAAATCAGTTCATGTGAGTACAGTGGTTTTCATCAAAAATATCTTAATTTCATCAAAAATATCTTAAAAATCATCAAAAATATCTTAATTTGTGTTCTGAAGATGAATGAAGGTCTTACGGGTGTGGAATGGCATGAGGGAGAGTAATTAATGACATTATTTTCATTTTTGGGTGAACTAACCCTTTAATCTGTAAGAGCTCCACTTCCAAACCTGAGATATCCATGCACGACTCCTGAACAAAGCTTCAAAGCTCTATGGCACAGATATTCAAAAGAGATATAATAAATGAAATATTTTTAAAATATTTTGTATTTTTTTTAATGAGCTGATGAGCATTAAATAATAAGCCAGGTAGGTTTGAAATTATATATAATTTAATGTGTATAGCCTATATATAGCATATACACACACACATACACACACACATTTAATGTTTATATATAATTTAATTTAATGCGTATATATGCATATATATATATATATATATATATATATATATATATATAAATACATACATACATACACACATACATTTAATGTACGTATGTGTGTATGTATGTATGTATTTAATATATATATACACACAATTTAATGTGTGTATATATAGGCAAAAAATATTACATATATATACACATTCAATTTGATATACATTTATTGCATATATATATATATATATATATATATATATATATATATATATATATATATATATACACACACACACACACATATATATATATAGGCTACATAAGTTGTATATATAAAATCTGATATACATTTAATGTATATATATACACTTTAATGTGTATATATGCATTAAATGTTATATATATATATATATATATATATATATATATATATATATATATATATATATATATATATATATGCTACATAAAGTAAAAATAAATAACTACACATTAAATTTATATACAGTAGTTTATTTTTTTAAACATATATATACTGTATGTAGTTTAATTTTTAGTAATTTTGTTATGTCCTTTTCTATATATGCATTATATATATATATATATATCTTGACAGAGGAAATATATATATATATATATATATATATATATATATATATATATATATATTTATATAATTAAATTTTTTTGTAATTTTGTTACGTGTTCTTCTCATGTTTATTCGCTTTTGGGTGTTAAAAATATTTCTAAATAGTTTTTTTATTCAGTTTTAGTTTAAATTTTATTATTATGAGTTAATAATTTTAGTACTTTAACTTAAACATTTCATTTGCCAACGCAACATTATAATTTTCATTCATCTAATATTTAATTTTTTATTTTTTTTCAGCTTAATCTTGTAGATTTATAATTTTTTGTCACACTAATAAATAAATAAATAAAATAATATTTCCGTTGGAACATTTTACTGATTGAATTCATCTGTCTTATTCCCAGCACCTCTCTCTCCGGATCAGCTGACTTTAGACAAACAGTGTCAGTAACTTCATGAAGAAGATGACTCACATTTACCCTTAAAACATTCTATTTTCTTCCATATCAATTGCTTGTTTTTTAACAGATTCTTTTCATCCAAAGTGACATATATTATTTGAATTTCCGGAACACTCGTCCTGGAGCAAACAGAGCTTCTGACCAAACTGAACAGCTCAATGCTGTCACGTCCTTCACCCTTCATCTCCCGGATCATTACCACAGTGTAGCGCTGAAGTCTGGTGGCCGTCAGTATGAATGCTACAAGTTTGCTGCACTCATTTTCAAGCCGATGGTATCAAACAGATGTTATAAGAGCTTGTTTTTGTCCCCTCTCACTTTTTCTGGATGTTTACTTGTTAAACCTCATATCCATGAAGGGACTGTCTCACTCAAACCACGGCTGCTTTTAGACTAGACAGGGAGTAGGTGGAAGCGGTCGGACAGTAAGTGCAAACAGAGTCTAACCACACGCTTGTATTCGAGCAGCAGCCCAAAAGAACACAGTTGCCAGTTCTATTTTAAACAGACAAATTCATCTGACACAGAACCCAACCTACAGACGTAAACAAGTCTTTGAAAATGAACATCGTCCTCGTTTACTGGACTCATGATTGCCAGATTTTTAGTGCCGGGGTGCATAGATAAAATAACAATAGCATTCTGAGTTCAGTTTAGTAGACTTCTTCAAACTTCTTCAGCACATGAAAAACTGTAGCATTCTGTAGACGTCAAACGTCCTTGAAAAGCTGACACTGAAGAACGCCTTCAGGAACGTCTCAAAGTGCAGCTGTGTCCTGATGGGAGTTGTGGGATCTCACACGGAAGGGTTTGTCAAGAGAGGGAGAAAGACTACATCTATTACAGAAGAATATGTTTAATGAAGATCTGTACGATCACTTCAGTTAATAGATGATCAGTATCTCATGGGAATGAATAATATAATAATATATTTTCAAAGATTTAAATCACCATGAAGTTTCTATTTTATGGAATATTGCATTATTTATTATATTTTTTTCACATCATTTTTTTTAAATTCATGTTCCTCATAAACTTGAATCAGAATATCTTCTCCTCCCTCTTGCAGCATCTGTTGACGAGGGCAGGGCAACCTGTCACTCACATGAGATCCACCAATAGCAAACCACAACCATCCAATCAATTCCCCACAGACAAAATCAAGCCCCGCCCTACATTTGTTCTTGTTTGAGAAGCGTTTCACTCGGATATACAGCACAAGGCTGCGTCCAAAACCACATACTCTCGAGTAGGTATTTGTTTTGAATATATAATAATTTCACGAACGCTAAGAAGTATGTTATATATAGTATGAATGTGTGTAGTAGCTATGAATGTAATCTGGACGTACATTCGTCATGTTGTCATTATTATCATGTGACCAGCGTCAGTTGCGTCACTTTACTGCCATTCACAAATCCTCTCCTGCGGCCTTTTAGGATAGTAAAGCCCAAAGCATACTTCACTTTTTACAAGCCCGCGAGGATCAGCGTACAGTGCGCGAAGTGAATTTCATCATCAGAAGAGTATGTGCAATACTGTACACGCACCGCTGGATTTTTGTAACTATGGATCCTTGCTCATGACATGCAAGAAAAAAAATTAAATCGTGCACACGATTTACTAATTCGTTCCCTCGATTTACTAAAACATGCCCACAATTTACTATTTCGTTCCCTAAATTTATAAATCATGCTCATGATTTATAAATCGAGGGAACAAATTAGTAAATCGAGGGAATGAATAAATAAATTGTGCGCACGATTTAGCCTACTATTTTTTTCCTGCATGTCATGTCCAGGGCTCTGTACGTAACTATATGTGCATTCTTTTTTTTTTTTTGCAGTTATTAGTTTATCCACAAGGTGGCAACCGTGCTCTGGGGCCGTCGATTCACAATGGTAGTCAAAGAAAAACTGCATAAACAGAACAGGAACGCATGCAAGCTACAGCGACAATGGAGGCCGACATAGACGAGAGATTGTGTGAAGAGGTTAGAAAGTTCCCTCAACTCTAGCATGAAAGAATACAAGGATGTTTACATGAGTTGTAACTCGTGGCGAGAGATTGTGTACGTGTACAAGTCAAATAAAGTGTATTTTGTAAGGTTGTGCGTTCGGGCTTCACTTTAATTGTTCAAATATTATATTATTTCATAATAAAAAAATAAGATTTAGTCTGTTAATTCATAAGAAAGCACTTTAACAGAAGGGTCTCCAAACATTCAATATGTACTGCATATATGAATTATATATGCTATATATATAGGCTACATATGAGTCATTCCACGAAACCGGTACGATTTGGACTCACACATTTTTTTGATTTTTTACCAAAATGTATTACTTTTCTGAACACCCCACAACATTAATGACATATTTAACTTCCAGAAAAACATATTTCCCCATCTCAGGCATCAAATCCCTATTATTATTGGTCATTATTTTAAGTTATGGACACTATGGGAGCTCTCTGAATATTATTATAAAATCTATTTGTGATAAAATCAACATTTGCATATTAATCAGATGTCCCTCATACTAATTCAGAAATTGCGAATATAAAAGTTACATAAAATCTCACACTTTTGCTACTAAAGCCTGAATTGGGCACTTTTTGTGACAGAAACCTCATCATTTCTGATCAAAGGCTTAACTTCAGAATTTGAACTGAAATCAGTTTTCTTATGATTGATCTGAACATTTCAGACAGAGTTCAACAAACGTTAAATTACTTTTTTTCTAAACTTAACACAAAAAAAAAGTATGTGTGAAGGGTTTTGATTTTTTGCCCAAATTGTCCACTGCTCTAAATTTAGGGAATAAATGGAGAGTGCATGGCATGCATGATATTAAGAAATCATGAATAATGTTGAAATATCAAAGATAATTTTCACAAGTAATAGTTTTCTATCTTTAATTGATGTAACAGGGTTGAGTCGTTAAGCTCGACAAACACAATTTCACAACCTAATGTAGTTATAATTATTAAAGAAGGTGGTAACTTGCTCACAATGTTGTTCAGAAGACGTCTATGATGTCACTTCCAATTAATGATGTCACACAAGTATCAGTTCATTATGGTTTGTGTAACGGGGTTGAGGGGTTACTGAGGTACGGGACTAAATGATGTGATTTTAATGAATAATCATGAAAACATTACCAGCAAAAAAGCACAGATGGATATTTATGTGAATGGCAAAATGAATGGACTTTTTTCTCATTTTATTATTCATATCCCAAGAACACTTTCATAGAAGGCCTCGAGGGACGTGACAAAATAGGTTGTGTCAACTGAAAAAAACAAAATAATTTCTAATATAAAGATAAATGTATGTCATGTTTTTAAACATTATTAAAGGAGACATTTCAATTAATACAAAAAGCTTTTAAAAATCAAAATTGGCCCAGTTTACCTTCTTAATGCCCATTGTAAATGATTCTTTGTTATTCCAAATGAAAAATGAAATGTTTGTCTTTGTAATCTTTCATCAGAATGCATTAACTTTTACATGGCTTTCCTTCTGACATCAAGAAAACCGTTTCCAACCCGTCACCTCCAAACATCCGTTTTCTACGGAAACCCATTTCCGACACTAAATTAAAAAATACAAACAGTAATTGCAACTGTTTTTTTATCTCAGAATTTTTTTTTTCTCACAATAGTGAGTTTATATCTGACAATTCTGACTTTTTTTCTCACAATTCTGACTTTTTTTCTCACGACTGCGAGCTTTAAAATTGCTAAAGATATAAACTCGCAATTGCGAGGGGAAAAAAAATCAGAATTTTGAGAAAAAAAGTCAGAATTGTGACTTTATATCACGCAATTGTGAGTTTATATCTCAGAGTTGTGACTTTATATATAAAAAGTGAGATAAAAAGTCCAAATTCTGAGATAAAAAGTCGCAATTACTGTTTTTATTTTTTTATTTAGTGGCGGAAACGGGTTTCCATAGCTCTCACAATCCAACACTCTAAAAAAATGTTGGGTTAAAAACAACCCAAGTTGGGTTGAAAATGGACAAACCCAGCGATTGGGTTCTTTTGACCCAGCGGTTGGCAGTGGCAGAGCCAGGATTTTTCCAGGCACAGAAATCTTTATTATTTCAACATAAAAATGAGTCTGACTATAATGTACTGGACTGTGCTTACAACACAACTGAATACAGTTCATTTGTACTTAATTAGATCATGGAATGCTGACTGAATTTGACCTTTTTCTCATCATTCCTCACTTGCAGGCATATTAATAAAGGGGCTCACACTATAGCTGAACTGTTCAGTCAGTTCTGGTTCTCAAAACTCCCAATAGCTTGTTGAATCTCCATGGATGAGACATGCAGATAACTACATACTGTAATTCCAAGATTATTCAACCTTCATTTAATTTTATGTATAATCAATGAACTTCAACAATTCTGAGTTTGTCTGTTTCAAAAACTAATCAAAAAAGTAAACACTAAATGTTTAACTTTCTATATTGTCAAAATAAAATACTGCAACAGTTCTATCATAGGCCTACCTAAATTAAACTCAGTAAAATGTGTTCTCTTTTGAATTCCCATTTGCTGATACAGCACATATATGCCAGAATGTAAAATTAATTATGCATTTAAATATGATAATTTTTTTGTTTGTACTTTAGTACAAATGCACAGTTCTCACATTTATTTATGCATTAAAAAATTACATATCAGCTTGTGCCTTATATTGTGATCTCACATAGATATGCGACTAAAATAGACCTGCATACATGCACAGTTTTAACGCAGCTTTAATCGCCGTTTTGGTTATTTCATGAGATAATGGACCACAGAACTACGACGTTGCATGCTCATAGTTTCTTTTGCGCTTTATTTATAGTGAGTAATATACAGCGCGTGATTGAAAAGTGCGCGATCTTGCAACCCAGCAGTTGAGAAACATTTACGTAAGCAATAATGTTATTGTTCGCTGCTGTTCTGCTGAAGCTCATTCGGCACCTGTATCGTTTCCGCACGTGTTTGACTTGCGCCTGGCGCTGAAGCGAATTTGGAGCGCGTCTGAAAAGTGTCCCGTTAAAGAGACGGTTCTGCGTTTAAATAAACGCAATTCTTGTCAACAAAAAAGTGGACGGAAACAGCAGTTGTGAGCGTGGTGGCCAAAGAGGTGGCCACCCCCTGGCGGTTGGGTTAAATGTTTGACCCAACCTGCTGGGTAGGTTTATTGAACCCAACTAAAAACCCTTTTAAAAATATATTTTGGTGACACAATAGATAAAATACACTGAAAAAGGTCATTGGGACTCAAATCATACCGGTTTCATGGATACACTGTAAAAAAAAAATTCCATAGTTTTTACAAAATAATTTTGGCAGCTGTGGTTGCCAGAATAATTTTGTAAAAAATACAGAAAAACTGTGTAAACATACAGAACAAACTAAATTTTACAGTATAAAACTGTAATTTAAGAAAATTTTAATGTAAACCAATAACTTCAACAATGCACACGACTACTAAAATCTGTTCTGTACCTTTAACACATACTGACAACAACCATAATAATGCAAGTGGTAAAAGAGAAAGCCAGAGTTCATCACAAGCTTTTCCACGAGCTGAAGTATATTCTAATATACAGAAGGTGCACAGAGTCATTCACACAAACACGATACACTATCATCATGGTAACCCACAACACTTACATAATGTAATAAACATTCATTAAACAACAGAAGATGCAACATATAACCCTAATGTACAAAACTATTATTATTTAAACAAAATACTTTCAAATGTGGAGTGTCACACATTTCACACAGTTTACAGATTTTGACTGTAAATTATACATTGATTTTGTCTTTTTTTTTTTTACTTATAAAAATTGTAAAATTTACACCATTTTACTGTGAAAATTGCATAAATGTCTGGTTAGAGCTTTTACAAGTTTTTCCCTGTATATAATACCTGTTAACCTATTTACATTTTTTTTCCGTAGCGTTTTTACAATATTTTACCATTAAAATCACATTCATTTTTTACAGTGAAAAGTTGAAATAATCATATAATGCAACAGTATTTGTTGATTTATCATTGAAATGGTAAAGATGAAGTAGTCATCATCATCATCATCATTTGAGTATTGGGTCAGTCCCTCCTCAGCTCTGTCTGTGTTGAGTTCTCTCTTCCTCTCTTTCTTTCACTCAATCTCACTCAATCTCTTCACTCCTCGCCGTCTCTTCTACTCTCAGTGCGTGAAGGTAAGGGCTCGATTTTACTACAGTAAACTCACTTCACACATGTAAACTGTTATTGCTCGCATTACTGTTGTAATAGTTCTAGTTTGGAAACTCTATTTTTCAAACACCGACAGTCAAAAGGAATAATATGACCCGCGTTTTTTTCAAGCACGTGGTTTACGTCAGGGTATGTTTCGCTCGAAGCTAAAGTTAAATTTACCGCCAATTTATTCGCTACGTGACTTTGGACATATTCTTCGCGAAACATCGGGCGGGTAACGATAGTTACTATGAGTTCTCTGAAATATTTGATATGATAAATATCGTTTATTAATAGTCGCTCAGCACGTGTTTCGGAAATCATGTGTTGGCAAAGGCGGCATACGAATCAATCACTTATAAGTTAAAATATTGTATTTTTGGGGTTATGTGAATATGTTCAGTATAGTCAAAAGAAATGATGCTTACCTTGTATCCAAGACAAGTTTTATAAATACTGCTAATTTTCTTCGTTCACTCTTTAAATTTGATAATTCACTTTTATAGCGAATGCTTCTTGGGACTGTGTTTAGTCAATAAAAGTTATCTTGAGCTTTTTACATTCAGGAAGGGTTAGTTGTTGATGTGAAATTTATGTTGATGTTTGGGTATGTTTACTATGATGAAAAGAAACAACCTGTTTTGACTCAGTTTTTAATGACAGTTGTGGTTTCTGTGGGGTATAGTTTTCCGCATTGGTCGAGTTTCCTTCAAATGTCATCATGGTGCTGATGCATCACGCTCGTGGTTTGGACAGGAGATGTTCATGCTCTTCTCATGCACTTTAGATGAGATTCATGTGAGCTGTATCATTGGACAGAGATAGTTCGCTGGCAAATGTTCTTAATGTAACTCATGTGTGCAACGCTGTGCATGGCATGCAACTCGAGCCGCACGCTCGCATTATGTGATCACAATCTTGTTCGTTTCCTAAGTGGTAATGCAGCTGCATTAAAAAAAGTCAGCACAACTTATTTGTCTGTGTTAAGACCGTAAGAGTGCTTCTCTTCAAACTCAACAAAATCAAAACTGGCCCAGTTTACTATATTAATGCTCAGTCCTGTTTTTTTGTAAATGATTCTTTGTTATTCCAAATGAAAAATGAAATGTTTGTCTTTGTAAGCTTTCTTTCTGACATCACAAAAACCGTTTACAACCCATCACCTCCAACCATCTGTTTTCTATGGAATTTCTATTTATAACTTCTATTTATAATTTCTATTTATAACAGCTATAAAGTTGCTAAAGATATAAACTCGCAATTGCGAGGAAAAAAGTCAGAATTTTGAGAAAAAAAGTCAGAATTGTGACTTTATATCACGCAATTGTGAGTTTATATCTCAGAGTTGTGACTTTATAGCTCGCAGTTGTGAGATAAAAAGTCAGAATTCTGAGATAAAAAGTCATAATTACTGTTTTTATTTTTTTATTTAGTGGTGGAAACGTTTTTGTAAAAACAACCCAAGTTGGGTTGAAAATGGACAAACCCAGTGATTGGGTTGTTTTGACCCAGCGGTTGGGTTAAATGCTTGACCCAACCTGCTGGGTAGTTTTATTGAACCCAACTATTGTTTAAAAATTACTGTATTGCTTGCTTAAAATGAACCCAAAGTATGTTGGAAATTAACATTTATTAATTTATTGAATAATAATTAAACAATAAACATTAATTAAATTGCTTATTAATAAGTGTTCACCTTTTGATTATTATTGTTGCCTCTAGTAATTATGATTTTTAATTTCCAACCTATTTTGGGTTCATTTAAAATGGATAAACATTTAACCCAGTCACTGGGTTTGTCCATTTTCAACCCAACTTGGGTTGTTTTTAACCCAGTCCTGTACTTTTAGGGTACGTTGTACGATGTACTACAGATGAAAAAGTTTTTCCTTCACTTTTTTCTTGTACAAGCAAAACGTTCATGCGGATCAGCGAAAATGACTAAAAACTCTGTATTCTGCTGCCAGGCCAGTAGATGGCGATGTCACTTTGTAAAGAAACACTATGCGCCTATAGACTGAACATGTAATGCACAATGACATCACCATTTTCACAAATTCACTTTTTTTTTGTTTTGTTTACATGTATATGATAACGGTATCATTTTCACAAACTTGCGCTTTGAAACACATTTTCCAAAGCTTGAGTTTTTTAGGCCCTCAAAACGGCATTGTCGTGTAAATGAACGGCCAAAACATGTAAAATGTTTTACATTTTTTAGTCTGATTGAATATCCTGTCTAACTCAGAAATGCATCACATTAAAGGGATAGTAATTCTGTCATTTATTCACCCTCAAGTTGTTCCAAACCTGTATGAGTTTCTTTGTTGTGATATTTTGAAGAGTGTTGGTAACCAGACATAGTAGGAAAAGAAATACAATAGAAGTCAATGGTTACCAACTTTCTTCCAAATATCTTCTTTTGTGTTCAACAGAACAAAGAAACTCATACAGGTTTGGAACAACATGAGGGTGAATAAATGATGACAGAATTTTTATTTTTGGGTGAACTATCCCTTTAAGTCAGTAAACTGGGTTATGAATGTAGAGCTTGGAGTGGTTTTATAGAGTAATACTTTTGCAGGAAACATGGCACGAATAAGCCAACATATTGCAGTGTATATTTCAGTCTCGCGTCTTCATTTCACATGGCATAAAGTCAAACTTAAGCTTTTCTTGCTTTCATAATCATCATTTCCTTACGGATTAAAATAGAGGGCAAATTAAATGGCCTTATGCTCCAGCCAACAGTGAGTGTCTTACTCTTGAATGTTATCCAGAAGAGAACGCAGGCCAGCAGGGAAAATAAATGTAATCGTGGTTTCTGCTGTTTTTCTATGACAAGACTAAATCCATGGATTTCTCTGTGAGAGAAATTGGGCATTGTTTGGCACAGGTGGGGTGGCTGGCATGTTTTACAAAGAGGCTTTGATTGAGATTATGCATATTTATGGTGCTCATAGTAACTATTGTGAAATTTAGCCAGGTCTTGGTTTGGGAACTGGGAACCATTTCTTATTCTAAACTTTTTCCATTTTAGTATAGAAGCTGATTTCATGACCTTTAGTTCCATTAGTTTTAAATGCAGTTCCATTAGAGGAATGATTGACCCAAACCTTTCAATGCTTCCTTAAAAGTACTGAAAGAATTGTTAAGGAAAAGATCATTAAGCGGAATTGGAATCTGCAACAGAATGTTATTTCATAATCATGTCTTCATGTTCTTGTGTTGTCTTGCCTAGAATTGGTTCACAGGGCCTCTTGAACACAAATCTGTTCCGAGCTTGTTTTTGGATGCACTGCTGATGTTCTCCGGTTACAGACCCTCTCTCTCCCGAGCTCCGCTGAAGGCTCAGCACCCCAACAGAATGACTATTTCTGGACCCTGCAGCTTTGTTGTGAAATATTGAGCCTATGAGGGACCTTTTTAGAAGCACGGTCCCGGGAAGTAGAGTCAGAGGATTGTCCGGGAGACCTGCCAAAGGTGTTTTTCAGGACGGGAGGTGAACCAAATCGGGAGACTGATTGATTGTAGGTTGCTGGGATTAATTTGCGGAGCGTGGCGGTGACTGTGCACATTGGCTCGGGTACAAAATGGAAGATTTGGATGATCTGTTTTGGTTTTTGGCCCATGAGATGATCTGGGAGTGATTGTGCATTGTAAATCAGAGATGTTATTGACAAAGACTTGGAAAAATGGATATTTCAGCAAGGGTTTACAGGCTTTTAATAAATAAAGATGGATGTCTTTGTGTTTCTTGAGCAGCAAATCATCATATTAGAATGATTTCTGAAGGATCATGTGACACTGAAGACTGGAGTAATGATGCTGAAAATTCACATTTTTTTTCTCTCATGCCTGCTGACCCGAGGGCAGATAAGTCCGGTCAAGGTGGAAATGCTTCATTTGGTTTCAGCCGTTATCAGCTAACCATGACATACTGCTTCAACTAAATGAATGACCTCCCGTTTCTACAGCTGAATGTCATGTTTCTTTACAGAGGTCATCATGACCTGGTTTAGCAGATGTATTGATAAGAGAAGATTGTGTTGTGTGTTTCAGCCTATAGTGACAGCACTTAGGACATGTGATCACAGGACAGGTCGATCAGATTCCCTCAACGTGACTGAGATTTCCAGTGGTTGTAACACAATTTGGCCAAATCAGATCAGTTTTGTTAAGTGGCTGATTTAAAGGTCTTATGCAACAGGACGGTGTCATGACATTTCATCCTACACATCAGATTGTCCTGCCAGGGCTTACTGTGCACGCGTGCATCAATATTGCATCTTTTTAAAAAAATTTACAAATATTTGCATTGTTTTAAGGGTAGGTTTGGGATAGGTGTAAACTCGACAAATTCGACAGCATTTTTCACTGCGGTTCACCAAAAAATGAAAATTTTGTCATCATTTACTCACCCCAAATTCATACAGGTTTGGGTGAATTTTCATTTCTGGGTGAACTATCCCTTTAAGCTAGAGCAACAATGACAATTTCTCATAGAGAACTAAAATATTCTGATATGAATATGGTGAGAATTTGGTTGCAGATTTTCTGAAATGGAGAGAATAGAAGGAAAAATAAAGCATGTTTTAGTTTATTTGTAAAATACTTTGAAAAGTGTTTGTTATTTTGGAAAATATTGATTATCGCAACAGCAGTGGAGCATGAAAACCTTCATTATTTCTCATTGTTTTTAAGTCAAAATTTCAAATTAATTTTCTTCATGAAGAATTTTTTTTTATTTACATACAAAACACTAGAGCTGTCAAAAGTACCAACTTCTTCTATCTCTTTGAATGGGGAAACATCAAATTCTCCAAAGCTGTTCGCCAAGCTTTCGATTAAAATTCATATTTGAAATCACCAATGAAATCTGACAACATAAATTCTGTTTCTAAACGCTCGAATCATGAGAAAAAACTGTTTTTCAGGCTGTTTCGAACTAATGCGCATGTGCAGTCCTAAGTGCGCGTCTGACTGTTTCTATAGGAACCGGAGCTTCTAACGGCTGCTGCACTGATGCAATGACTTTACCAATCGGCGATTGGCTCTTATTTAGAAGGCGGGACTTATTCCGCCATATTCCGCGTTGCACTTTCTCCCATTCAAAACAATACGAGTGACGCGTCTTGTGTTATTCTATAGTCTTTGATGAAATGTTATAAATGTGACTCTTTGAGCACTGTTGAGCGGATTCGTAAACACCTCTGATTGGCCATTGTGTTGACACGTTCATGGGATATGTCTGTGATTGGCTACAATGAACAAGTGTTTGAATTTTAAAGCGTTTTGAAAGCAGCGTATATTAGCGAACTGGTCCACGATAGACTCCTGCTTTCAAACGCTCCCGTGTGTATCTGTGCAAGCGCTTGGTGAAAAGCGTCACTGATGACTATTTACAACGTTTTTGAAGCGTTGATCATTGTAGCCAATCACAGACATATCCAATGAGCGTGTCAACGCAATGGCCAATCAGAGGTGTTTACGAATCCGCTCAAGAGCGCTCAAAGCGAGTTTTGACAACTCTACAAAAGACAATAAAAAGGCATAAAAGTGATTGATAATATGGCAAACCATGTTTTGACAGCCAATAAATCTCTTAACTAAAAGGTCTGTTTTTGTATATCCAGACTGTTGTTTGAATGAGGAGTGTGTACAGAGAGTTGAGTGTGTTTTCAAGCTCATTGTTGTCAGTATGGCGTCCAAATGACGGTTCTGCACCATAAACGGCACAGGGGAACATCTCGGTCTGTCATTATCATCTTAGTTTATCCAAGACCGTGCTTTGTTTCTGGGATGTTCCCTCTGAATCACCTCATTTAAGACCAACAGAATCCATTTCCAAGCCGTAAATGTAAAAATTGAATTCACAGCAGGTATCAATATCAATGTCAAACCCAGGATTAGACTCACAGAAGATGTCCGTCCTGGAGTTCATTAAGTTTCTCATTCACTGCGTGTGTTTATTCTCCAAGGACTGCAGAATTAATCAATATTTCGCCATTTCTTGAGTGCCGAGGATTCTGTGATTCGTTCCTTAAGGGCTGGAGATTTTCTTTGGAATCCAGACAAGCTGTCGCTTGAGCTCAGGAAATTAATTTTTTGTTATTTTATGAACTCTATACCCAAGGCTTAATATGTTAAATATTCTAAACATTGGTTTAGAGATCTAGGCTAATTGCAAGCACATGTTAAAATGACACTGGAGTGAAAATGTTCACATTTGTTTAGATATTTTAATATGTTTGTGTTGGTGCTGCCAAAACATCCATTGGGAGAATCAAATTTTTGAATGAAATGCAATAATGTTGGATGTTTACACTGTAAATCACAGTAGATCTGCTTGGTTACTTCTCAAGCTTTCACTAAGATTATTGGGTTTGAATGAAATGATAGATCTTCTGTGGTGTAAAGATTGTTTCCATGTGATTGCAATTTCAGATTTGATGCCAGATTGTGAAAGCGATCAGTGACGGATCAATCGGACACAATGACTGCTGTGAACGCTCCGCAAGACAGGTAAATGTGTGAGCGTGACCTCCTCACAGGATGAAAAACGCTCAATAGTGAAACTTCCTGTGGATTAAATGCCATGTTTTCCAGGTACAACGCTGTATGGATCATATTCTTCATTCTGGGCTTGGGAACTCTCCTGCCATGGAATTTCTTCATGACTGCTACTGTGGTAAACAACTTTATTAGATGAATCCACAACTATGTGAACGCTTTTTGGCAATGTAAAATTCAGATAACTTTCACATCAACATCTCTAACTTCTTCTTGTTCTGCAGTATTTCACCCAACGTCTGAAGGACCCACAAATCAATCAAACAGCCAATGGGACGGTGGAGATAGAGGGCGACAGTCGTAGCGTCCTAGAGTCAAAGTTCAACAATGTGATGACGCTGTGTGCAATGGTGCCGCTGCTCATTTTCACCTGCCTCAACTCCTTCATCCATCAGAGGTGAGACAAACTCTGAAATTACTTTTCACTTCAGAATTAAAATTTCCTGATAATTTACTCTCCTCCATGTCATCCAAGATGTTCATGTCTTTCTTTCTTCAGTGGAAAAGAAATGAAGGTTTTTGAGGAAAACATTCCAGGATTTTTCTCCATATAGTGGACTTCACTGGGGTTCAACGGGTTGAAGGTCCAAATGTCAGTTTCAGTGCAGCTTCAAAGAGCTCTACATGATCCCAGACGAGGAATAAGAGTCTTATCTAGAGAAACCATCGACCATTTTCTAAAATTATGTACTTTTTAACCACAAATGCTCGTCTTGCACTGCTCACGCATTACGTAATCACATTGGAAAGATCACGCGTGACGTAGGTGGAAGTACCGCGAAAAAATAAAATTTTCTCCTCCAACTTCAAACTCATCTGACATTATTATTTTTTTTGTAAAGGGCTTTTGACTTAGTCTTTGCACGTTCGCTTTGTAGACACTGGATCATAGGCCTGGGTATTGACACAATTTTCACGATTCGATTCAATTACTATTCACATGCTTTCGATTACGATTATTTTGGATGTAGTATTTCAGGTACAGTAAATGGCAAATTTTCTAGAGGAAAAAATCTCTCAACTAATGCTGTAAACTACACATGAGAGTCAGCTGGTACTACTATAATAATATTGAATATTAAATGAACTTATTTATATACAAACACTTAAATTACACTCATTAATGTTTTTATTATAAATAAAGTTTAGAATTACATAATCATATTTCTACTCCAATTCGTTTTTGTGAAATATAAACATTTAAATCGTGGCTGTCATAACTGATTGATTCAAACATGCATTAAATATTGAAGAACATTAAAGATTATAATGAATATGTGACGGTGCATAGCTATATTTATCAGAATGCTGCTCTCTAGAGTCACTTTTCTAGCTGACTAATGAGTTTATGGTCACTGAATATGTTTTTCTGAGGTAAATGTGACGTCACGTGACAGTGAAGCTGTTTTATTGAGGTTGAAGCACTGATTGAGCGATTACACGAGACATGATACGGATTTCAGTAAGTTGTACTGTATATTTTAACATACTTTCAGATGTTCATGTTTATTTCGCTGTAACTGGTATTAAAGCGGAGGAGAGGATGATCACATGCTTCTCTTTAACTGAGGTGCTAAAGCGATCTGTCACGCCACATTAAACAGCGTCAAAAAAGTATTTATTTTTTGAATCTCATAATAAGATGGACGTCATTTGAAATCGGAGACTTTGCTTCATATCAAAAGTAACAAAGATTATTGTGATTTATTGGATGGGAGGAGCTACATATTCTGCTCATTCATCAACTGAAAACAGACTAGACTAATGGATTCTTGGGATTTAAGAATCGATATCGGTTCATAAAAATGAGAATCAATTAAAATCGAGAAATCTATATTTTTTACCCAGCACAACTGGATCGGTATTTCCATCAGCTGCACTGAAACTGACATTTGGACCTTCAACCCGTTGAACCCCAGTGAAGTCCACTATATGGAGAAAAATCCTGGAATGTTGACTTGACAGTTATTCAACAATGTGGAAAATTAGCTGTAATAAAGAATGATGAGAGGACTGTGATAATCTTCATAATAGCTGCTCAGAAAACCCGTACGCCAGGAGAGTTGATCTTGTGTTATTTTCTTCTGCTCGTTTCTCCCAGGATTCCTCAGAAGTGGAGGATCTCAGGCAGTCTGTCGGTCATTCTCGTGGTGTTTTTCATCACAGCGGTGCTGGTGAAGGTGGAGATGGAGCCCCTGCCATTCTTTGTGTTAACTATGATCAAAATCATCTGCATCAACTGTGAGTACCATCTATCCATCTTCATCATCAGTGCAGTGGTCTTCTCTGTAGTCATTCTCTCCTCTGGGTCAGGTCACATGGTTTGCTTTCATAATGAGTAAAAGATGGCTTGAGTTCACACACATGCTTTGATGCTGATATTAATACATGATATGTTTTGAAAATCAAGCTGGGGAAGATCCTACTTGAAAGAGCGGGAGTGAATTCTCAGAAATGTTTCATGATGTTCTGTGTTGTCACGACCTTTACGACTTTCCATGTGCATTTATCTCAGATCTTAACCATCGTTTTTCTTCATCTCTTTTTGTAGCATTCGGGGCAATTCTGCAAGGGAGTTTGTTTGGTTTGGGTGGAATGCTTCCAGCGTCCTACACCACGCCCATCATGAGCGGCCAAGGGCTGGCGGGAGCGTTTGCGGCCTTCTCCATGATCTGTGCTCTCGCCTGTATGTGATCCTCCATCGCTCTCTTTATGTTCTTCTTTTCCAAAGCGGAGATATAAAGTCAGAGTTGCGAGATATAAAGTCGGAATTGCGAGATATAAAGTCGGAATTGCGAGATATAAAGTCAGAGTTGCGAGATATAAAGTCAGAGTTGCGAGATATAAAGTCAGAGTTGCGAGATATAAAGTCGGAATTGCGAGATACAAAGTCAGAATTGCGAGATATAAAGTCAGAGTTGTGAGATATAAAGTCGGAATTGCGAGATATAAAGTCGGAATTGCGAGTTATAAAGTCGGAATTGCGAGATATAAAGTCAGAGTTGCGAGATATAAAGTCAGAGTTGCGAGATATAAAGTCGGAATTGCGAGATATAAAGTCGGAATTGCGAGATATAAAGTCAGAGTTGCGAGATATAAAGTCAGAGTTGCGAGATATAAAGTCGGAATTGCGAGATATAAAGTCGGAATTGCGAGTTATAAAGTCGGAATTGCGAGATACAAAGTCAGAATTGCGAGATATAAAGTCAGAGTTGCGAGATATAAAGTCGGAATTGCGAGATATAAAGTCGGAATTGCGAGTTATAAAGTCGGAATTGCGAGATACAAAGTCAGAATTGCGAGATATAAAGTCAGAGTTGCGAGATATAAAGTCAGACTTGTGAGTTATAAAGTCAGAATTGCGAGATATAAAGTCAGAGTTGCGAGACATAAAGTCAGAGTTGCGAGATATAAAGTCAGAATTGCGAGATATAAAGTCAGAGTTGCGAGATATAAAGTCGGAGTTGCGAGATATAAAGTCGGAATTGCGAGATATAAAGTCGGAATTGCGAGTTATAAAGTCGGAATTGCGAGATATAAAGTCGGAATTGCGAGTTATAAAGTCGGAATTGCGAGATACAAAGTCAGAATTGCGAGATATAAAGTCAGAGTTGCGAGATATAAAGTCAGAGTTGCGAGATATAAAGTCAGACTTGGGAGTTATAAAGTCAGAATTGCGAGATATAAAGTCAGAATTGCGAGTTATAAAGTCGGAATTGCGAGATATAAAGTCAGAGTTGCGAGATATAAAGTCAGAGTTGCGAGATATAAAGTCAGACTTGTGAGTTATAAAGTCAGAGTTGCGAGATATAAAGTCAGACTTGTGAGTTATAAAGTCAGAATTGCGAGATATAAAGTCAGAATTGCGAGTTATAAAGTCAGAATTGCGAGATATAAAGTCAGAGTTGCGTGTTATAAAGTCAGAGTTTCGAGATGTAAAGCGTGTGTGTATATATATATATATATATATATATATATATATATATATATATATATATATATATATATATATATATATATATATATATGTGTATGTGTGTATATGTGTATATGTGTATGTGTGTATAATATGTATATATATATGTATATATTATATATTAATACTTAGGCCACACAATCATATCTGTTGAGCATGTGAATATAATGGCCTATCGGAGGTGCTAGTCAGTAAGTTAGTCAGATTCTGCTTAACACCGCTGAAAACCCCTTTTTATTATTTTTTTGTTCAATGCGAGCCGCACGCGAAAACAAAGTTTGAACGTGATGTAAATGAGAGATCCACAATATTTTACTGGTATTGTTACAGACTACTGAAATATTGGTACCGTGACAACTGTTTTCAGGTTTTGACCGTAAATCTTGTGTTTTCCAGCGGGCTCTGAGTTACAGGACAGCGCTTTCGGCTACTTCATCACTGCCTGTGTCGTTATTCTCGTGGCCATCGTTTCTTACCTCGCCCTGCCCAAATTGGTATGGTGCAAATCCCTGACTCTTGACATTGACATCTGTTTCCACTAATCAATGCAGAGAATTATGATTCGACGTTTACATGTTGAAGACTGAAACTATTTGCTCCGCAGGAGTTTTTCCAGTATTACTCTGAGAGCAATGGCTCGCGGTCCATCGCAGATGAGGAAAACAAGATGGATTTGCTGAAACCAGGTAATGCTCAGCATTCCATGTGATTGTCAAAATGTTCTCTAAACATCTGATGTCATCACTGACATCTGATGCCCTAGATGCCCCTTTTTGTTTTATTGTATAGTATGTTGTTATATTTTTTATTTTATTTTATAGCATTTTGTTTTATTTTATAACATTTTGTTTTATTAAATTTTATAGTATTTTGTTTTGTTTTGACTGTATCCTTAAATATTGACACTGAGTTTAACATTCTTTTTTGTTTTGTTTTTATTTATAGTATTTTGTTTTATTTTATAGCATGTTTTATTTAATTTTATAGTATTTTG
Organism: Megalobrama amblycephala; assembly: GCF_018812025.1. Classification (NCBI taxonomy): domain Eukaryota; kingdom Metazoa; phylum Chordata; class Actinopteri; order Cypriniformes; family Xenocyprididae; genus Megalobrama; species Megalobrama amblycephala. The sequence goes on along the minus strand of NC_063053.1, from coordinate 1,187,509 downwards.
TTTTATTTTATAGCATTTTTTATTTAATTTTATAGCATTTGTTTTATTTAATTTTATAGTATTTTGTTTTATTTTATAGCATTTGTTTTATTTAATTTTATAGCATTTTGTTTTGTTTTATTGTATAGCATTTTGTTTTATTTTTTATTTAATTTTATAGCATTTTGTTTTATTTTTTATAGCATTTTGTTTTTATTTTATTTGATAGCATTTTGTTTTGTTTTGACTGTATCCTTAAATATTGACACTGAGTTTAACATTCTTTTATTTTGTTTTGTTTTATTTTTTATAGCATTTTGTTTTTATTTTATTTGATAGCATTTTGTTTTGTTTTGACTGTATCCTTAAATATTGACACTGAGTTTAACATTCTTTTATTTTTTTTGTTTTATTTTATAGCATTTTGTTTTATTGTATAGTATGTTATATTTTTTTATTTTATAGCATTTTATTTAATTTTATCGCATTTTGTTTTTATTTTATAACATTTTGTTTTATTAAATTTTATAGTATTTTGTTTTGTTTTGACTGTATCCTTAAATATTGACACTGAGTTTAACATTCTTTTTTGTTTTGTTTTTTATAGCGTTTTGTTTTTATTTATAGTATTTTATTTTATTTTATAGCATTTGTTTTATTTAATTTTATAGTATTTTATTTTATTTTATAGCATTTGTTTTATTTAATTTTATAGCATTTTGTTTTGTTTTATTGTATAGCGTTTTGTTTTATTTTTTTATAGCATTTTGTTTTTATTTTATTTGATAGCATTTTGTTTCGTTTTGACTGTATCCTTAAATATTGACACTGAGTTTAACATTCTTTTATTTTGTTTTGTTTTTTATAGCATTTTGTTTTTATTTCTTAGCATTTTGTTTTATTGTATAGTATTTTGTTTTATTTTATAGCATTTTGTTTTATTTTTTTATTTAATTTTATAGCGTTTTGTTTTATTTTTTATAGCATTTTGTTTTATTTAATTTTATAGCGTTTTGTTTTATTGTATAGCATTTTGGGGGTTTTTTTATTTTGTTTTATAGCGTTTTGTTTTATTTTGACTGTTCCCTTAAATATTTTGACTCTGGGACACTAACAAGTGCCCTTAAAAACCTGTCTTAAATGCTTTAACACTAGTCCCAGGGTGGCTGAACGTGTCCTAATGTGTTTTTCATGACATTTCAGAACTTATTTGCTGCTAAATCACAAATACAGCTTTATGACCTTGTGTCTGACTCGTATCATCCGTGATATTTCCCTTTAAAGAGAAATCGATTGTGTATTTTTGTTCTTGCAGAAGGTCAAGCGGAGAAGAGGCCGGTCCTCAGTCTGACCGATGAAGAGTCCAAACCCGCGGTGTCAGTGTTCGGCATCTTTAAACAGGTATAAACTTCAGCCACCTCAACCCAACCTCAGCAGCTTCCTCTCATCTCCATAGCTGGAGCAGAACTGGCACGTTACTGATGTATAATAAAGCTCTGGAGAGCAGGAAGTCTCTGTTTATAATAACACTTGTGTGTCTGACTCAGATCTGGGTGATGGCTCTGTCCGTATGCTTTGTCTTCGCCGTCACCATTGGCACCTTCCCAGCCGTCACTGTCGACGTCAAGTCCACTATTGCTGAGGGGGGTCGATGGGGTGAGTGTGTGTGTTTGTGTGATGCTTTACTGCACTGATGTTCTCTACAGAAGTGTCACAGATGTCTCTTTACCCAGAAACGTATTTCATCCCGGTGTCCTGCTTCCTCCTGTTCAACATGATGGACTGGGCCGGTCGGAGCCTGACGGCGGTCTGTATGTGGGTACGTGTGTGTGTGTGTTTGTCACTCCTCAAACATGTGCTCCGAATGCTTCATTAGGGCTAGAATCTGACGGAGCATCTGCTTTTTGTATTTGACCGTCCCCTGGGATTTGCATGGAATTCCTATGAAGATGTTCTTTCTGAAAAGAAAAGCAGAGCGGGGAAAACATTTAACTGGAAAATCCTACATCATGTCAAACGAATAGTTCAGCCAGAATTAAAACTGCCGATCCAAACCCATGTGACTTTCCTTCTTGGACAAAAAATAAAATAAAAAGTACCATCAAACGAGCATAAAGTTGTGCAGAAGTGCTCTTCTGAGGTCATGTGATCGCTGAATAACAGATTCATGTTCCTGACACTAAACTACAGTATGCTCAGGTGACAGGTCACATGACTACTGCTATGATACTGTTATGGTCGCTTAAATAACTGATAAATAAGTAGATGTGAAGGATTTATTTATTTATTTATTTATTATACAAATATAGTAGATCGTTCCATCCATCCATCCATCCATTCATCCATCCATCCATCCATCATCCATCCATCCATCCATCCATCCATCCATCCATCCGCCCATTTATCCATCATCCATCCATCCATCCATCCATCCATCCGCCCATTTATCCATCATCCATCCATCCATCCATCCATCATCCATCCACCCACCCATCCATTCATCCACCTATCCATCATCCATCCATCCATCCCCCTATCCATCCATCCATCCATCCATCATCCATCCACCCACCCATCCATTCATCCACCTATCCATCCATCCATCCATCCATCCATCATCCATCCATCCATCCATCCATCCATCCATCCCCCTATCCATCCATCCATCCATCCGCCCATTTATCCATCATCCATCCATCCATCCCCCTATCCATCCATCCATCCATCCATCCATCATCCATCCACCCACCCATCCATTCATCCACCTATCCATCATCCATCCATCCATCCATCATCCATCCATCCATCCATCCATCCATCCATTCATCCATCTATCCATCATCCATCCATCCATCCCCCTATCCATCCATCCATCCATCCATCCATCCATCCATCATCCATCCACCCACCCATCCATTCATCCACCTATCCATCATCCATCCATCCATCCATCCATCCATCATCCATCCATCCATCCATCCATCCATCCATCCATCCATCCATTCATCCATCTATCCATCATCCATCCATCCATCCCCCTATCCATCCATCCATCCATCCATCCATCCACCCACCCATCCATTCATCCACATATCCATCATCCATCCATCCATCCATCCATCATCCATCCATCCATCCATCCCCCTATCCATCCATCCATCCATCCATCTGCCCATTTATCCATCATCCATCCATCATCCATCCATCCACCCATCATCCATCCATCCACCCATCCATCCATCCATCAATCCGCCCATTTATCCATCATCCATCCATCATCCATCCATCCATCCATCCATCCATCCATCCATCAATCCGCCCATTTATCCATCATCCATCCATCATCCATCCATCCATCATCCATCCATCCACCCATCCATCCATCCCCCTATCCATCCATCCATCCATCCGCCCATTTATCCATCATCCATCCATCATCCATCCATCCATCCATCCATCCATCCATCCATCCACCCATCATCCATCCATCCATCCATCCATCCCCCTATCCATCCATCCATCCATCCATCAATCCACCCATTTATCCATCATCCATCCATCCATCCATTCATCCACCTATCCATCGTCCATCCATCCATCCATCCCCCTATCCATCCATCCATCCATCCATCCATCCACCCATTTATCCATCATCCATCCATCATCTATCCACCCATCCACCCATCCATCCACCCATCCACCCATCCATCCATCCATCCATCATCCATCCATCATCTATCCACCCATCCACCCATCCATCCATCCATCCATCCACCCATCATCCATCCATCATCTATCCACCCATCCATCCATCCATCCATCCATCCATCCATCCACCCATCATCCATCCATCCACCCATCCATCCATCCCCCTATCCATCCATCCATCCATCAATCCGCCCATTTATCCATCATCCATCCATCCATCCATCCATCCATCCATCCCCCTATCCATCCATCCATCCATCAATCCGCCCATTTATCCATCATCCATCCATCATCATCCATTCATCCACCTATCCATCATCCATCCATCCATCCATCCATCCCCCTATCCATCCATCCATCCATCCGCCCATTTATCCATCATCCATCCACCCATCATCCATCCATTCATCCATCCATCCATCAATCCGCCCATTTATCCATCATCCATCCATCCATCCATCCATCCCCCTATCCATCCATCCATCCATCCATCCACCCATCCACCCATCATCTATCCATCCATCCATCCATCCATCATCCATCCATCCATCCATCCATCCATCCATCCACCCATCATCCATCCATCCATCCATCCATCCATCCATCATCCATCCATCCATCCATCCATCCATCCATCCATCCATCCATCCATCCACCCATCATCCATCCATCCATCCATCCATCCATCCATCCATCCATCCACCCATCATCCATCCATCCATCCATAAATCAACTCTCAGGGTGTTGATACACGGGCCAACGTTTTAAGCGATGTTGCTTTGGCACTTTACCATTGAGAGCAACAAATTATGATCGTATCGATCCAGATGGAAATGTGTTGCTCATTCTCAGTGGGAAAGTGCTCAAGCAACATTGTTCAAAAAGTTGCCCCATGTATCACCACCTTGAGACTATGAGTAAGTCAAGTTTAACTGTGTGTTCATGTATTTGGTGCCTGGTGTGAAGGTTTTCCTCTTCCTGTTTGTACAGTCTAGAGTCGACCTGCTTTCAGTAAATGGTGACTTCATTTCCTCTCACTAATTCAAAATGCAACTCAAAACAGAAAAATATTTACATGTAATTCAACCCGTTACTTCCGCCATAAAACGTCAAACTCACTGTAAACAGGATGGGTTGATTAACTGATTAAGTTACTAAGGAAAACCTCAGTGGAGCAGATGGGAATCATTCTGGAAATCCTTATCAGTATTCCTGGCATTTAACAACATGGCCACGGGAGGCCCGTCCCATGTGCAGTCAGCTGATGTGCTTGAGGATACTTATAGATTGAGTCCATTAAATGAGAGATTTAAACAAGTGTGCATTGTTAGGGAAGAGCTGAGCATCATGGGAGCAGCAGTACTGAGGTGTATAGAGACGGTGGATGAGTTTAAATGTCATGTCCAGCCAATCACTGTATTTAGATTTAGTGCTGTCATGGGTTTTGAGTATTTTAGGGGCGAAACACGTTCTCACGGTGACAGAATGTGTTCAAGATGCTGAAGGGCTGATCTAACTCTTTCCCACGCACTGATTGGCTGTTTCAGTAAATGGATTGCAGTGGTTGACCAGCGTGGGTTTATAATGGCCGATTCTGTCCTGATAGTTTATTTATATATGATGATGACAGATAACTGTGTTATTATGATATAATATAAAATTATGATTTAATGCAGATGTGACATTATGATACAAAATTGCTGATTGCTGGATTTTTTTATACAATATTTTAATTAATATTCATTATTATATATTAGTAATATTTATTTGTCTCAGTGTTAGTATTATTTATATACTATTGAAGTATTTATTAATATTTTGAATAAGCTTGTATTTTTATATTTATAGTTTTCATTTTTAAGTTTTAACCATTAATTTTTATTAGGTTTTGTTTTGTTGTTTTTAATATTTCTATTTATTTCAGTTGTAGTTTTTAGTAATTAAACTTATTTTATTTCAGTAAGTTGCCAAGGAAACATTTCTAATTTCTAAATTTTATGTTTGTTTTTTTTAATCTAATATTTATCTTTTATTTTATTTCAGTGAACGAACATTTTCATATAATTTTATAATATCGTTCATGTATTTATAATTTATAATAATTTAACAATACTGATTCTTTTCCTTTTTAAATAAAAAAATCCATCCATCCAACCGTCCATCTGTGTATCCATCGTCCATCCATCCATCCATCCATCCATCCGTTTGTCCATCCAAAAGTTTACCCATCCATCCACCCATCATCCATCCTTCCATCCATCCATCCATCCATTTAACTGTCCATCTGTTTGTCTGTCCATCCATCCAACCATCCAACCGTCCATCCATCCAATCATCCACCCAACCATCCATCCATCCATCCATCCATCCATCCATCCATCCATCCATCCATCCATCCATCGTCCATCCATCCATCCATCCGTTTGTCCATCCAAAAGTTTACCCATCCATCCACCCATCATCCATCCATCAAACCATCCATCCGTCCATCCATCCAATCATCCACCCAACCATCCATCCATCCATCCATCCATCCATCCATCCAATCATCCATCCAATCATCCATCCATCCATCCATCCATCCATCCATCCATCCATCCATCCAATCATCCACCCAACCATCCAACTGTCCATCCATCCATCCATCCATCCATCCACCCATCCATTTATCTGTCCATCTGTTTGTCTGTCCATCCATCCATCCATCCATCCAACCGTCCATCCATCCATCCATCCATCCATCCATCCATCCATCCATCCATCCATCCATCCATCCAATCATCCACCCAACCATCCATCCATCATCCATTTAACTGTCCATCTGTTTGTCTGTCCATCCAACCATCTATCCATCCATCCATCCATCCATCCAAGCGTCTACTCATCCATCCGTCCATTCGCCCACCCATCTATCAACCCATCTGTCCATCCATCCATCCATACATCCACCCATACATCCTTCCGTCCATCCATCCATCCAAGCGTCTACTCATCCATCCGTCTATCTGCCCGCCCATCTATCAACCCATCTGTCCATCCATCCGTCCATCCATCCATCCACCCAACCGTTCACCCATCCTTCCTTCCATCCATCCATCCATCCATCCATCCATCCGTTTGTCCATCCAAAAGTTTACCCATCCATCCACCCATCATCCATCCATCCAACCATCCGTCCATCCATCCGTCCATCCATCCATCCAATCATCCACCCAACCATCCAACCGTCCATCCATCCATCCATCCATCCATCCATCCATCCATCCATCCATCCATCCATCCATCCATCCATCCAATCGTCCACCCAACCATTTACCCATCCATCCATCCATCCACCCATCCATTTATCTGTCCATCTGTTTGTCTGTCCATCCATCCATCCATCCATCCATCCATCCATCCATCCCCCTATCCATCCATCCATCCATCCGCCCATTTATCCATCATCCATCCATCCATCCCCCTATCCATCCATCCATCCATCCATCCATCCATCCATCATCCATCCACCCACCCATCCATTCATCCACCTATCCATCATCCATCCATCCATCCATCCATCCATCCAATCGTCCACCCAACCATTTACCCATCCATCCATCCATCCACCCATCCATTTAACTGTCCATCTGTTTGTCTGTCCATCCAACCATCTATCCATCCATCCATCCATCCATCCATCCATCCATCCAAGCGTCTACTCATCCATCCGTCTATCTGCCCGCCCATCTATCAACCCATCTGTCCATCCATCCGTCCATCCATCCATCCATCCATCCATCCATCCATCCATCCACCCAACCGTTCACCCATCCTTCCTTCCAATCATCCACCCAACCATCCATCCATCCATCCATCCATCCATCCATCCATCCATCCATCCATCCATTCGTTCGTCCATCCATCCACCCGTCCGTTGTCCAACCATCAAATTTGAAATCTGTTTGCAAAAATATTGATCAATTTTGAGATTGACATGAAAGAGCTTTTGGTTAATTAGCTCAATATAATATATGACCAATACATCAATCTCTCACTGATACAGTGTCGACGGTGTGGATTTCTCTCCAGATTTGGGTGATGATGATGATGATGATGAAGATGTGTTAATGAATGTCTGCAGACACATGTATGATCAGTTTCAGTCTAACATCTGCTCTCTCTCTGTTCAGCCCGGTAAAGACAGCATCTGGCTGCCCGTCCTGGTCATCGCACGTGTGGTGTTCATTCCTCTCTTCGTCCTCTGCAACGTTCAGCCCAGAAACTACCTGCCTGTGCTGTTCTCTCACGACGCCTGGTACATCATCTTCATGATCCTCTTCTCCTTCAGCAACGGATACCTGGCCAGTCTCTGCATGTGCTTCGGACCAAAGTGAGTACAAAACAACATCATCAGTGTGCTTGAGAAATAGAATAGAAAAATAATACAGTGTTATATATTAACTTATGTACTACATTCACCATGTTGTCATTATCATGTGACCTATCAGCGTCAGTTGCGTTACCTCACTGCCATTCACAAATCCTCTCCCGTGGCCTCATGGGATAGTAAAGTGTCCATCATATGCATCGTAGTAGGTCATCCGGGTACTTTTTCCCTGAATACTGTGAATTTGGACATATTTATTTTGTTTTCGCCTACTATATAGTTGCTGTTCCCTCAAATAGTGCCCTATTTAGGGGTATAGGGGGCGATTTCAGACGCAGCCACAGTAATATAGGGTATGCATCGACATCACTTCCGCGCCGGCGCGCTCCCTCAGCTGGACTGAGTGGCAAAAGAAGCTGCTGCATGACTGGATTTAATAGAGGAAACTGAGAAAACACGAGTAAAACAAACGATTACACTAAAGGTTGGGCTCGAAAGTGCTCCTTATGACATGTCAAATAAACCTAATCCATGGATATTGACATGCAGCCAGGAATCGTGTTTCCTGACATTTATATGTGCCTGATTTCGACGTCGGGGAAATACATAAAGCAAATCTGCCTGTGAATATTTTATATAACTACAATATAGGTAGGTTTAAATCCGCGTAATCACTTATATCAATGTTATATATGTCGTCATATTGTCCAGCCCTAAAACTTGTATAGTTTTTCTCAGTGTTTATTTTAAAACACCCAATTAGCAGAATATAAGATGGAAAATATTTAATTGATGAGTTGTCAACACAATATATAACAATACAATATATACGGTATGATTTTACCCCAAAATCCAACATTTTGACACAAAATGAAAACTGCAAATCCATGTTTCTCCAGCTGTTTCTGTGAATTGCAGTGATCCATTTGCTTCTTTTTTTCTGTAGCTTTCAGCAGTCTGTAAATATATACCTCAGGTTTTGTGTCAAAGCTATTTGTACAGTCAGTCACAAAGCTCTTTCCCGTTTTGGATGAGTTTTGTGTGTTTTTCGCTGCATTCACACTGAAAACCAATGCTGCCATTCAGTCTTTGTGCCACTCAGTGGGCGTGACCGCAGTCGTAACGGTCGACGGTGACGTCACATGCAGACCCTCTATTCAGTGTCTAAATGATTATAGCACACCTGTATTGTATTCAGTTCATTACTGTGTGTATTTAAGACCTTCAGTTTGTGTGATGCACACCGTTATGTTGCTCTTCTTCTGTTTGGATTGTGCACTTCATGCCTGTATATAAGATTAGTATTGACAAAGTTCAGAGTCATATATGTGAATCAACTTACTTTGTTGTGTATTTTCAATATGAAAAATAACTTTTATATTGATGGATTAATTGCATTTTGAAAAAAACGTGTCATGGATTTATTGCATTTTGGGGAAAAAATAATCCGTTTTTATAATAAACCTTTGAAAATTAAAATGTAGATTTGAATTTTTAATGTTTTTATAACCAAAAGATGCTATGTGAAAGTTTGAAACAGAAAATAGTGTTTTTCATCTTGCCGCTTTCTTGGTAAAGAAAACACATTTTTACTCAAAAATGGAGTTATTGCGTTTTGGAATCAAACTCTTCATATATTTTCTGTACTTACAGAATGATTTCTGTCAAAACTGTTTAGTCAAAGTTCTTCATGTCCTCTAACATTTTGTGTTTGTCCCACAGGAAAGTGTCGCAGCACGAAGCAGAAACTGCAGGAGCCATCATGGCGTTCTTCCTCTCTCTCGGCTTGGCTTTGGGAGCCGCGTTATCCTTCGGTTTCCGGGCCATGATCTAGAACCGTGGCCTGGTTCTCAGTTTGATGAAGAGGAACTTTAACCCTGGTTGTACACAGAGCCAGAGAGCGTTTTCACACTGCACATGTATTCGTTTGCCCCTCTTGTGCCTCATGAAGAACTGCATACGGCATCTGGAACAGACACACGAGGATCAACATTATGTCACGAGCCAAAAATGAGCCAAAATCTGTCTGCAATTTTGTGTACTTGTATAATGTGCCAAATCAGTATTTAGCAATAGCGTACGGATCAGGTTAACCCCTTTCCGTCTGAGTTTTTTAAAATGTTTTTGTAGGTATTAACAGTTTTAAATGTGATGTTTTAGATTTGTTTAGTGATGGCAGAGACTTGCAGCTATTAGGGCAGTAGTTCACTGCAGAAAATGATTTTCTTACTTGCCTTGTTTTGCATTACAAATATCTAAAAAATCTTGATGAATTTGAGAAAAGCTTCCAATAAATTCATCAAAATTAAGTTAAAAAACTAAAAATATGTCATTGGAGTCTGAAAAATAATCTGGTTTTCACTTTGAATTATTTTTCTGATCCCATTGGCGGATATATTTTTCTAGTTTTATCTAGTATCTCCAAGAGTTAATTTTTGCAGAAAGGCAAAACACTGAGTAAGAGAAGCAGATTTTGCAGTGTTTCTAGATAATCGTACTGTATCACACCATTAAAGGGCCCCAATTTGAGTTTATAGTGGCATTTTGAATGTTTCAATCGTTCAGATGTCTGTGGTTTATTTTGTCAGCTGCATGTATTTGAAGAGTGAAGGCCTAAAATTGTTACATTTGTCATTTATTATTATTTATACCTTTGTTTTTTAACAGCTTTTTGTATTATATATTTTTAAAGCAGCCTGTGTAATGACATGTTCTAACAAAATTCACAACTTGCTTTGGTGCCTTTTGAATGAGATGTTTTCCAAAAAATGGGCCAAATGGAAATGTTTGGGCGGGTGGGTGGGTCTGTGAGTGGACGGGTGTAGAAATAAACACATTTCTGTTTGTAATGGAGTGATGTGTGTTTGTACTGCTCGACTGTCATTCAGCGGTCTCATAATGGAGGGTTTCAGCAGAAAAGGTTCTTAATTACAGGAAGTTTACTTGATTATTGCCATCATTCCTGTGGAAAACCAAGAAGCCTTTTCATTAATGCTTGACGGAACTTTCAACTGTTACATCCACCAATTGTTAGGCTATTTATGAAGGCTGATATTATATTAATGTTTTTGAACGAAGTCTCTTATGCTCATTAAGGCTGCATTTATTTCATAATAAATACAGAAAAAACAGTAATATTGTGAAATATTATTACAATTTAAAATTATGGTTTTCTATTTCAATATATATTAAAATATAATTTATTCCTGTAATCAAAGCTGAATTTTCAGCATCATTACTCCAGTCTTCTGTGTCACATGATCCTTCAGAAATCATTCTGATATGATGATTTATTATCAATGTTGGAAACAGTTGTGCTGCTTAATATTATTTTATAACCTGTTGATACTTTTTCAGGATTCTTTGATGAATAAAAAGTAAAAAAATATCAGCATTTATTTAAAATAGAAATATTTTGTAACAATATACACTACCGTTCAAAAGTTTGGGGTAAGTAATTTTTCTTCTTTATTTTTTTTAAAGAAATGAATACTTTTATTCAGCACGGATGTGTTAAATTGATAAAAAGTGATAGTAAAGGTTTATATTGTTAGAAAAGATTTATACTTTGAATAAATGCTGTTCTTTTTAACCTTTTATTCACCTTAAGTTCACACATAAGCATAGTTCGTCACATTAACTACATTTTGTCTTCATTTTCAACACTATTGTTTTATAATTTCCGAAAAAACATATTTCTGTCGAAGGTTTAGCATGGAAAAGTACTAGCTAGCTACTATTGCTAAATTTCGTGGCAATATAAACGCCTGGTCGCAAGGTGGCGCTGTTTTGAATTTCCATACAAAGCCTAGTCTGTTCCTGTGACGTTACCAAAGAATATACACCAACAAGAAGCGACACTCAACAGAACGCTCCATTGCAGCACCGGCGCCCAGCAGCAGCCCTGCGTTTCCGCCATTTTGGGGTGAAAGCGAGTCTCTATAGTTTCTATAATATCAGCTGCTTTGTTAAAAAAAAAAAGTACATTAAAGCTGAAATCCAACCTGAATGATGACAACACAGAATAAAATACTATCACTAGTGATCATCAAATCCTTTTTACACTTTATTTTACACACTTTGTGTTTAAGTCTTCCACTTTTTTCACAAACCTTTGCTCTTTAGAATCCCAGTCAGTTTGGGTTAAAATTCTTTAAAAGGCTTATAAACACTGAATTATTAACAAATTAAATTAAGGACATGTATCAGAAAAAAATGGGAATGTTGGACAATAAATTATATGAATATAACAGCTTGATTTTGCAGTGTTGTCTAATGTCCGTTAAAACAAAAGTGTCTAAAAGTGTGAATTATGGGATAACGGACACAGCAATGCATCATGTATTATAAGATCATTATGTTTGTAGTGTGATCCATTAAAACGTACAATATATATCAATTCAGACCTAGATATTATTATTATTACTCCACTAGGTCTGAAATATATTGTTCGCTGCAAACATGATGATCTTAAATTTATTAATTATTAATTTACTATTAATAAATATGTAAAGTTGCATAAAATGGAAATACTCAATAAAGTAGGCTAACTACGTTACCTCAGATGGATGAATGGTTGGATTCCACAACTGGTAAAATAAAACATATATAACACAATACAACATTTAGGATTATACAATTTACTGATGATTTCATTTGAAAAATGTTCTATTGAGCTTCTGATTTGGCCGTGAAATTCGCTGATTTGAAGGATTCAATGGTCCAGTTAGTATTTTCACCCCGTAATGGCGGCCGCGCTACCGGAGCGCCATCTAGTGGCTGTTACCCAAAAAGTATCAGAGTGTCGCCTCTTGGTTTTCTATACTCTTTGCTGTGACGTGTGTGCTGCCATGGTGATCAGAGAAGCGTCCGAGGTTTTGAAGAGCAGTTTCAGGCGCGAATAAGTATTACAAAACATTCATACAAGCTAAAAATCAAAAACGTAGACGTAAAATGTATTAAAACACCTTATATTTATGTCTGGAAACCGTTTATAACACCAGCTAGTTATGAAGGATTAGTAAACTCGACCAAATGCACTCAGTGTATTAATAAATGGAGCATATTAGATCAATTTCACCGATCCTGCATTTGGATTTAAATAATTTAAACTTTCCTGAAGCTAAAGATAGCAGATATGTTCTGACAAGTCCACGGTCACTTGAATCCTGTGCAAGACTGGGAGTGAAACCTGTTGATCTGCTGTTCAGATCCCTCACAGACTTTATCGATGAAAACCAAGAGTCCTCTTTGGAGGAAGTGACCGTATTATATGAGGAGTACGAGAAAGGACGAAGAGAACGACTGCGCTTGTGTCGAGAGGAGAGAGAGCGGATCATACAAGAGGGCTGGAATAGAAAGTCATCTGTAAAACCGTTCACAGCCCTGGAAACCGTCCCAGAGCAAACAATCACAGATTCCAAAGCCAAATGTCCCAGTGATTCACGGTTCACCGACGACCGAGTTCACTCAAAGTCCGCGATTACGATCTCAGACAGGTTTCCGACCTCAAAGTTCCCTTGTAGTTTCAGTCTGGCTGAGCTCCGACATTCTCCCGCGACGGAACGCCGGCTAAAAAGCCTCTCGGAGGAGATCAGTCGCAAACTAAGAATCGCCATCCCGGAAAAAGATCAAAAGATTGCCGGGTTGATGCTAGCCAAGCATGAAGAGGAGCAGATTCGTTTACGGCAGAGCATGTTCGAGGAGCAAAATCGCGAAGAGGAGCAGAGGCGCGAGGAGGCGCGGCGAGCCGACTTGGAGCAAAAGCGGCGAAAAGAGCTTCTGCGACAAATTCGTCACTGGCAGGAGGGCTTGGAGGAGCGGAGGAGGCAGCGAGAGGTAGAGGAGGCCATCCTTGCGGAGCGGCGCAAGCGGGAGACGCTTCAGCAGGAGGAGCGCTGGAGGAGACTCGCCGAGGAGCAGCGAATGCGACGCAGGTTCGAGCATAACGCGGCGAGCAGGGAAGCGAAAGAACGCAAACGCTACCAGGAGCGGCTCCTGCAGGAGAAGGAGCGCATTGAGGAGGCGCAGCGAGAGAAGGAGCTGCAGGAGGCGCGTGAAAAAGAGCAGCATGCGATGAGGAGCAAGCGAATGCAGGAAAGTAGAGAAAGGAGGAGAATCATGCTAGAGAACCAGAGGGAGCTACTCAGGCACCTCCTTCTAAAAAAGGAGGTCGAGGAGCAGGAACGTACGGAGGAGGAGCTGAAGAGAAAAGTAGTAGAGCGGAAGCTGCAACGCTCCGCGGAGAACCACGGAGTGATTGTAGAAGCGCGGCTGCAGGAAATGCGATTACGCGCGGCGAAGGAGGAGGAGCAGATGCGGATGGCGCAGGAGCGCGCGGGGATGGAGAAAAGGGATTGGCTGGAGCAGAAGCAAATGCTTGTGCGACGTTGCCAGCTGCGGATGGAACGCGCGGTGCTGCAGGCGCAGGAGCAGTGTCGCCGCAGAGCTCAAAGCGTCAGACGGGAAAACCAGGAAAAGGAAATGAATCATCGCAGACTACAAGACCGAGTCGTGGAGGAGGAGAAAGCGCAGTGGGAGCAAAGATGCAACGCCGTGACGGAAAAGGAGCGCCGCATGGAGAAGCTGCAGAGAGAGAGGACCGAGGCCCAGGAGAGGAGCCGGAAAGTGGCTCACGCCTCCTGCTACATGCGGGAGAGGGTGAGGGAGCAGACGACCCGAAGCACCTTTGACCAGATGGCACGAGAAGCCGAGGTGACCGCTCATCTGGGCCGCCTGAAACTGTGAATAGTGCTGGTCCTACTGAAGAGAATCTAATTATAATAGTATTAAAGTCCCCCTGTGGTGAAAATCAAGCTGTTTATATGTCTATGTGGTGTTTTAATATGCTTTAAGACGAACCATAAGTCAACACCATTGCTGAGTATTTTCTCTTTAAAAATGCAGTGACCTAAAAGCGCGGTTTGAAATCGCTGGTGTTTCTTACATCACAAGCTACCTCGTAACCAATCACGTCAATGTGCGGGCGGGCTTTAGCATATCATTAACTATGACCGATCTGAAGCAAGGGAGTTTTGTAACATTAGCAACACATTATTAGCTGTTTGATAATGTAGTCAAGCAAAATGCTAATTATATTAATTACAGTCATGTGTTCGACGTTGTAAAAAGCGATAGCATTGTGCAGTGTTTACCTCAGCAAGTTGAGCGAATCTCTGAGCTTGTGTGAGTGAGTGAGTGGAGGCGGGGCTAATTAGCATATTCATCGATCCATGTATAATAAATGAAGCAAGGGTGTAGAGTTATGTTCAAGCTATTTTAAGGCATGAATTGTTTTTCACCGGAAAAAACATAGCAAAATATTGAAACATCTCAGAATTCCGACTTTATATCATGCAATTCTGACTTTATATCACACAATTCTGACTTTATAACTCGCAATTCTGACTTTACATCACTCAATTCTGACTTTATAACTTGCAATTCTGACTTTATATCACGCAATTCTGACTTTATATCACGCAATTCTGACTTTATAACTTGCAATTCTGACTTTATAACTCGCAATTCTGACTTTATATCACACAATTCTGACTTTATAACTCGCAATTCTGACTTTATAACTCGCAATTCCGACTTTATATCACGCAATTCTGACTTTATATCACGCAATTCTGACTTTATAACTCGCAATTCTGACTTTATATCACGCAATTCTGACTTTATAACTCGCAATTCTGACTTTATAACTCGCAATTCCGACTTTATATCACGCAATTCTGACTTTATATCACGCAATTCTGACTTTATAACTCGCAATTCTGACTTTATACCTCCCAATTCTGACTTTATATCACGCAATTCTGACTTTATAACTCGCAATTCTGACTTTATATCACGCAATTCTGACTTTATAACTCGCAATTCTGACTTTATAACTCGCAATTCCGACTTTATAACTCGCAATTCCGACTTTATATCACGCAATTCTGACTTTATAACTCGCAATTCTGACTTTATATCACGCAATTCTGACTTTATAACTCGCAATTCTGACTTTATAACTCGCAATTCCGACTTTATAACTCGCAATTCCGACTTTATATCACGCAATTCTGACTTTATAACTCGCAATTCTGACTTTATATCACGCAATTCTGACTTTATAACTCGCAATTCTGACTTTATACCTCCCAATTCTGACTTTATAACTCGCAATTCTGACTTTATATCACGCAATTCTGACTTTATAACTCGCAATTCTGACTTTATATCACGCAATTCTGACTTTATATCACGCAATTCTGACTTTATAACTCGCAATTCTGACTTTATAACTCGCAATTCTGACTTTATATCATGCAATTCTGACTTTATATCTCGCAATTCTGACTTTATAACTCGCAATTCTGACTTTATATCATGCAATTCTGACTTTATAACTCGCAATTCTGACTTTATATCATGCAATTCTGACTTTATATCTCGCAATTCTGACTTTATAACTCGCAATTCTGACTTTATATCATGCAATTCTGACTTTATAACTCGCAATTCTGACTTTATAACTCGCAATTCTGACTTTATATCATGCAATTCTGACTTTATAACTTGCAATTCTGACTTTACATCACTCAATTCTGACTTTATAACTCGCAATTCTGACTTTATATCACGCAATTCTGACTTTATATCACGCAATTCTGACTTTATATCACGCAATTCTGACTTTATAACTTGCAATTCTGACTTTACATCACTCAATTCTGACTTTATAACTCGCAATTCTGACTTTATATCACGCAATTCTGACTTTATATCACGCAATTCTGACTTTATATCATGCAATTCTGACTTTATAACTCGCAATTCTGACTTTATATCACGCAATTCTGACTTTATATCACGCAATTCTGACTTTATATCACGCAATTCTGACTTTATAACTTGCAATTCTGACTTTACATCACTCAATTCTGACTTTATAACTCGCAATTCTGACTTTATATCACGCAATTCTGACTTTATATCACTCAATTCTGACTTTATAACTTGCAATTCTGACTTTACATCACTCAATTCTGACTTTATAACTCGCAATTCTGACTTTATATCACGCAATTCTGACTTTATATCACGCAATTCTGACTTTATATCACGCAATTCTGACTTTATAACTCGCAATTCTGACTTTATATCACGCAATTCTGACTTTATAACTTGCAATTCTGACTTTACATCACTCAATTCTGACTTTATAACTCGCAATTCTGACTTTATATCACGCAATTCTGACTTTATATCATGCAATTCTGACTTTATATCACGCAATTCTGACTTTATAACTTGCAATTCTGACTTTACATCACTCAATTCTGACTTTATAACTCGCAATTCTGACTTTATAACTTGCAATTCTGACTTTATATCACGCAATTCTGACTTTATATCACGCAATTCTGACTTTATAACTTGCAATTCTGACTTTACATCACTCAATTCTGACTTTATAACTCGCAATTCTGACTTTATATCACACAATTCTGACTTTATAACTCGCAATTCTGACTTTATAACTCGCAATTCTGACTTTATAACTCGCAATTCCGACTTTATATCACGCAATTCTGACTTTATAACTCGCAATTCTGACTTTATATCACGCAATTCTGACTTTATAACTCGCAATTCTGACTTTATACCTCCCAATTCTGACTTTATAACTCGCAATTCTGACTTTATATCACGCAATTCTGACTTTATAACTCGCAATTCTGACTTTATATCACGCAATTCTGACTTTATAACTCGCAATTCTGACTTTATAACTCGCAATTCTGACTTTATATCATGCAATTCTGACTTTATATCTCGCAATTCTGACTTTATAACTCGCAATTCTGACTTTATATCATGCAATTCTGACTTTATAACTCGCAATTCTGACTTTATATCATGCAATTCTGACTTTATATCTCGCAATTCTGACTTTATAACTCGCAATTCTGACTTTATATCATGCAATTCTGACTTTATAATTCGCAATTCTGACTTTATAACTCGCAATTCTGACTTTATATCATGCAATTCTGACTTTATATCTCGCAATTCTGACTTTATAACTTGCAATTCTGACTTTACATCACTCAATTCTGACTTTATAACTCGCAATTCTGACTTTATATCACGCAATTCTGACTTTATATCACGCAATTCTGACTTTATAACTTGCAATTCTGACTTTACATCACTCAATTCTGACTTTATATCTCGCAATTCTGACTTTATATCACGCAATTCTGACTTTATATCACGCAATTCTGACTTTATATCATGCAATTCTGACTTTATAACTCGCAATTCTGACTTTATATCACGCAATTCTGACTTTATATCACGCAATTCTGACTTTATATCACGCAATTCTGACTTTATAACTTGCAATTCTGACTTTACATCACTCAATTCTGACTTTATAACTCGCAATTCTGACTTTATATCACGCAATTCTGACTTTATATCACTCAATTCTGACTTTATAACTTGCAATTCTGACTTTACATCACTCAATTCTGACTTTATAACTCGCAATTCTGACTTTATATCACGCAATTCTGACTTTATATCACGCAATTCTGACTTTATATCACGCAATTCTGACTTTATAACTCGCAATTCTGACTTTATATCACGCAATTCTGACTTTATATCACGCAATTCTGACTTTATATCACGCAATTCTGACTTTATAACTTGCAATTCTGACTTTACATCACTCAATTCTGACTTTATAACTCGCAATTCTGACTTTATATCACGCAATTCTGACTTTATATCATGCAATTCTGACTTTATATCACGCAATTCTGACTTTATAACTTGCAATTCTGACTTTACATCACTCAATTCTGACTTTATAACTCGCAATTCTGACTTTATAACTTGCAATTCTGACTTTATATCACGCAATTCTGACTTTATATCACGCAATTCTGACTTTATAACTTGCAATTCTGACTTTACATCACTCAATTCTGACTTTATAACTCGCAATTCTGACTTTATATCACACAATTCTGACTTTATAACTCGCAATTCTGACTTTATATCACGCAATTCTGACTTTATAACTCGCAATTCCGACTTTATATCAAGTCAAGTCAAGTCAAATTTATTTATATAGCGCTTTTACAATTGGTAATTGTTTCAAAGCAGCTTTACATATTAGAAGCACAGAAAAAAAAGGGAAGTGGTTAAAAATAAGCTGTACAAACAAGCGTGGTAATATGTAACATATACAAGATGGTGCTACATTAAGCCAATGTCGGCTGACTCCCAGGGGTGGAAAAAACCCCCTAGGAGAAAACCCAGCGTGGGAAAAAAAGTCCTAGGAGGGAAAAAACCCCTTTATATCACGCAATTCTGACTTTATATCACGCAATTCTGACTTTATAACTCGCAATTCTGACTTTATACCTCCCAATTCTGACTTTATATCACGCAATTCTGACTTTATAACTCGCAATTCTGACTTTATATCACGCAATTCTGACTTTATAACTCGCAATTCTGACTTTATAACTCGCAATTCTGACTTTATAACTCGCAATTCCGACTTTATATCACGCAATTCTGACTTTATATCACGCAATTCTGACTTTATAACTCGCAATTCTGACTTTATATCACGCAATTCTGACTTTATAACTCGCAATTCTGACTTTATATCACGCAATTCTGACTTTATAACTCGCAATTCTGACTTTATATCACGCAATTCTGACTTTATATCACGCAATTCTGACTTTATAACTCGCAATTCTGACTTTATAACTCGCAATTCTGACTTTATATCATGCAATTCTGACTTTATATCTCGCAATTCTGACTTTATAACTCGCAATTCTGACTTTATATCATGCAATTCTGACTTTATATCACGCAATTCTGACTTTATAACTCGCAATTCTGACTTTATAACTCGCAATTCTGACTTTATATCATGCAATTCTGACTTTATATCTCGCAATTCTGACTTTATAACTCGCAATTCTGACTTTATATCACGCAATTCTGACTTTATATCACGCAATTCTGACTTTATAACTCGCAATTCTGACTTTATAACTCGCAATTCTGACTTTATATCATGCAATTCTGACTTTATATCTCGCAATTCTGACTTTATAACTCGCAATTCTGACTTTATATCATGCAATTCTGACTTTACATCACTCAATTCTGACTTTATATCACGCAATTCTGAAAAAAGAAGTCAGAATTGTAAGATGAAAAGACGCAATTACCTTTATTTTTTATATCACAGCGGAAACAAGATTCCATAATTACCCCGCAAAAGATCATTTAAAGTCATTATTGTTTTGGATAAGTAAAGCATCAAATATACATTACAAATAGTATGAATATGAATGAAAAATGAAATGACTAAAACATAAACCAAAATAAAACCAGCAAGTCACGATTGAGTCATTCATTCATACGATTCATTCACACGGCCGATTCTTTCAGGGACGAAGCAAGTGGCCATTTTTATGAATCAATGTCTCAGTTGATTCGTTCAAAACCACGGATTCATTTAGTAACAAAAAATCACTGTGTGTTGCTGTGGCTTTATTTGGAACTATTTTGATATAATTGCAAAATGGAGCAGAAACAGACTAATTAGCATATTCACAGATCCGCGTATAATAAATGAAGTAAGGTTACGTTCAAGCTATTTTAAGGCATGAAGAAGTGTTTTTCACTGGAAAATATTTAAATATGTCATTTTGGTGATCAAAGATGTGTTTGAAGGGATAAATTATTAACTGCAGGGGGACTTGAATGCAGCCAAATAGACTAGGAATACAAAAACTACTTCATAGGCACATTTGAAATGTAAAAGTGTTAGACAATGAAGAACAAGTTTTTCATATGAATGAGGCGTTTCCAGTGCTGATAAATGTATTTATCAAGCCAAAGACAATTGATAAGCTTTTAGACTGCACCAACGACAGGCCAACTATTTATTTTATAGAATTTATTTATTTATTTACTTTTACTTGAACAAATAATGGAATTTCTGAATGCTTTATTAACCAATAAAGTTTTTGAATTTTTCCCAATATTTCTCACATTTTTTTTTTTTTATTTGAGTCCTTCACGTTGTGCTTATTGCTTCAGTCAGGGCATTCTTGTGTCAAGTTCCTAAAAAGATCATTTGTCATGCATGACTGACTAAACTCAAATTGCAAGTTTAAGATAGATAAATTGCAGGTTTTTCTGCTGGGAAACCTTGGGTCCTGCCTTCCATGTGGATTAACTTTGAAGGTGTCATAATGTTATGCCTAATCAGTGTATATAGAGCCTGACAATGTTCAGTTGCACATCTATTGCTGTATCAATAGCCATTTATCACCAGCAGATCTTTCACCAAGTTCATCTCTGTTGATCCTGGAACAACATTCCAATCAACCAATCAGAATTGAGGAACAAGTTTACATGTCAAGTTTAGGCTTAGGTGCTTGTACATCAGTGTTATTCACCTGTCACTTCCCTGATTTTGGGGATAACTTTCTTTGTTTTAGACAGGAATGTTGATCCACGTCCATACAAGTGATTTGCAAAACACAAAATTGCACACAAAACAGCAGCTTTTAATAGACTGTCATGTACCAGAGAGACTGTCCTGCCATCTGCAGAGTAATTATGAAAATAAACATTGGTTTATACTAATACAAGGCATTCTTTGTTTAATACAAAACTTCAAAAAATAAGCAATAATATTGTTAATCTCTTTGGAAAAAGAGCCCTGTATTGCACTTAAGTATTGCAGCTTTATGGCAGTGAGAAAATGACTTAATCTCCGAGACAAAATAAAAATTGCTTCTAGATATAAGAACATAAATATACATCTTTTTTGTCTTTGATTTGATATCGGACCTTAACTGCACATAAACATACCACAGGCTTGTATTTTGTTTCTCGGCAAAGAAAACAAATTAAGAGTTGAAACTGCCTAAAAGTTCAATTTAACAACTCTCAAATCTGTATAAAAATATAAACATTTAAGAATGAATCATTACTCGTGTCACAGGTCATGTTCGGTTGTTGGATTGTTTCTACAAATCAGTCATCTGGCAGTCCTAGGGCCAACAGCACAGGAAGTCCCGCCCCCAGGATGAGCGTGAGGCTCTCTGTGATGCCCAGACCGTCCTGCTGCTGGTAGGATCTAGTTCCTGTATGATGGTGTAGGTGAGTGGAGCGCTGCTGCCCTCTGCTGTTGATTTCAGGCAGAACATGAACTGTGGCCACATACAAGAACGTCCCAGCTGAGAACAGCATGCCAATGCCTGTAGCGCTCAGGCGGCTCTGAGAAGAGCTATTAGACTGCAAAAGATTAAAAATATTTTTAATTACTTATTTTTAGATCAGTGCAAAATAACAACAGAAGAATTAAATGAAATCTCGAAGGAACCAGTGTCGAATTAGTCTTCTGGATTTTGATGCCCTATTAATACTATAATAGTATATAAATAATACTAAAATAACACTGTATATTTGTTGCTTTGCAAACTATTCTATTGGAACTCAGTTTCAGAGGATGAATGAAGAGAACAGGGTCTCTCACCGCACTCAGGATGAAGTAAGTGCTGATGGCCATCAGTGGCGCAGCAGCAGAGAATGCCAGTAAATGCTTCTGAATAGTCTTCCTCTCCAGACCTGCGTGCATGAGGAAAGACACGAGACCAAACGCGGCTGGAGCCTAAAGAGAGAGAGAGAGAGCAAGATAAATAAAGCAAGATAAATTGTACACTGACTGTTATTGTACTGCATGTGGCAACAAATGCATGGCAGTAGACAATGATTGCCCCCCATTAAATTATATTATTATTAGAGCTGTCAAGCGATTACATTTTTTAAAATCGAATTAACTACACAATGTGCTGATTAAGTAATAAAATTAATTCCAAATGAATTGCACATCATTTTTGGCTAAGAAAATACCTATGGAAGCTTGTTTCCCTCACGCAATTTATCTTGCAATTCCGACTTTATATCTCGCAATTCCGACTTTATATCATGCAATTCCGACTTTATATCTCGCAATTCCGACTTTATATCACGCAATTCTGACTTTATATCACGCAATTCTGACTTTATATCTCGCAATTCCGACTTTATATCTCGCAATTCCGACTTTATATCTCGCAATTCTGACTTTATATCTCGCAATTCTGATTTTATATCTCGCAATTCCGACTTTATATCTCGCAATTCCGACTTTATATCTCGCAATTCCGACTTTATATCTCGCAATTCCGACTTTATATCTCGCAATTCTGATTTTATATCTCGCAATTCTGACTTTATATCACGCAATTCCGACTTTATATCACGCAATTCTGACTTTATATCACGCAATTCTGACTTTATCACACAATTCCTACCATATAACTCGCAATTCCGACTTTATATCTCGCAATTCCGACTTTATATCTCGCAATTCTGACTTTATATCTCACAATTCTGACTTTATATGTCACAATTCCGACTTTATAACACGCAATTCTGACTTTATATCTCTCAATTCTGACTTTATAACTCGCAATTCTGAAAAAAGAAGTCAGAATTGTAAGATAAAAAGACGCAATTACCTTTATTTTTTATTTCATGGCGGAAACAAGATTCCATAATTACCCCGCAAAAGATCATTTAAAGTCATTATTGTTTTAGACAAGTAAAGCATCAACTAGACATTACAAATAGTATGAATATGAATGAAAAATGAAATAATACTCTAAAAATGACTAAAACATAAACCAAAATAAAATCAGCAAGCCATGATTGAGTCATTCATTCATACGATTCATTTACACGGCCGATTCTTTCAGGAACGAAGCAAGTGGCCATTTTTATGAATCAATGTCTCAGTTGATTCGTTCAAAACCGCGGATTCATTTAGTAACGAAAAATCACTGTGTGTTGCTGTGGCTTTATTTGGAACTGATATAATGGCGAAATGGAGCAGAAACAGACAATATTGATGATATTGTGTCTAAAATATAACAATTTTAACTTCTTGTTTATTGAACTGTTGCATAAAATTGTGCAGATATTCGGGAAAAAACAGCATTCTTGCTCATGTGACTATATCATATGATAAAAAATCCAAGAAAAAACAAAACTAGGGCATTTTTTGCCCTCATATCTTGAATTTTAATGGCCACAGTTAACATCTTAAATTGACAGCCCTAATTTATACTATTATATTTAAGACTATTATATACAGCTTCAATGTTTTGCACACAAAATACTTTTAAATTTACATTTATGCTTGGGGGGAAATTTATGCATTCATCCAAAGTGACTTTAATTAAATCCAATGTATAGATTTTATCAGTTCATGCCGGAAATCGAAGCCATGATCTTGGTGTTACACGTTAATCTTTATACAGAATGACTCAGCAGTGTTAGTATAGATAGTTGAGGTAAAAAAAGACTAAGACCTTGTGCAAAATGACAGCAAAAAACACGACAAGCTGCACGGACACCTGCGACGAGGCGGCAGCTGCACCCAGAGCGACACCATCAACTGAAGAGAGAGAGGCAGTGTGAACGTCATGCAAATATGTTCCTCACAAACACAGCAATCAAATGACCCGAGGCATCATTATTCACTTTGAGTGAAAACAGAAATGCAACACTAGCCATAAAAACCAAACCATACAATGAGTTCTGTCTGTTTTTAGTTCCCAGATTGTGTTCCTTTTATGTTAATATAGGACAGATGCTGTGATAAACACACGACGGAAGATTATTAAGCAGAAATGAAAACCCATTGTTCACAGACTTGAATAATCATCCTCAGGACAAGCACTACTGGCATGAGTCACTGTAATGTAATCTGTTTTATCTGGGTAATGTGGGAAGTTACCTGCGGCGTGAATAAGAAGACCTAGGGTGGCAGTGACGCTGTTGCCACTGTACATGTGCACTCGGGATTCTGGGAAACAAGACAAACAGAAATGTTCTCAAGAGAGCAGTTGACAGCGTTTCACACCGGGTTGTTTTTCCGCAGACTTCATTGTGTCTGTGTGCGGCCGAGTGGAATAAATGCAATTCATGATGCATGCTTTTGTTTATGATTAAAACAATACTAGGCAACATACACTATGATCGTAGAAGTATAGAATTGTGTTTATAATGAGAAGAAGCATCGAGGTACCGTGCATGGAGCAATAGTTGGCAATCTGGTCCACCACAAACATGAGCGTAAAGCCCAAGACGAGAGAGACTCCTATGAAGAAGTGAGGACGCAGACCTTTTTTTGCGACTAGATGAAGTGTTGAATTTGATTCGGAGATATTTTGATTCTCTCCCATAGTTGAGCAATACCAGTCTACATGTGGAGGAGGAGACAAACATTAATTATTCATGGTCTGCTCGATATGGGGTTACCTTTTAAAGGATTAGTTCAGAATTAAAATTTCCTTATGATTTACTCACCCCCATGTCATCCAAGATGTTCATGTCTTTCTTTCTTCAGTCGAAAGAAATTAAGGAAAACATTTCAGTATTTTTCTCCATATAGTGGACTTCACTGGGATTGAACGGGTTGACGGTTCAAATGTCAGTTTCAGTGCAGCTTCAAAGAGCTCTACATGATCCCAGACGAGGAATAAGAGTCTTATCTAGAGAAACGATCGGACATTTTCTAAAAAAAATAACACTTTTTAAGTACAAATGCTCATTTTTCAGTGTGCCACGCATTACGTAATCATGTTGGAAAGGTCACACGTGACATAGGTGGACGTTTACAAAGATGTCAAACGTCGTTTACAAAAAAGGTAAAACAACAATGTCGGATTATTTTGAAGTTGGAGAAGAAAATGAGAGTTTTTCGCCCTAAAGTACTTCCGCCTACGTCACGTGTGACCTTTCTAACATGATTACGTAATGCGTGGAGCATCACAGAGCGGTGCAAGATGAGCATTTGTGGTTAAAAAGTATATAATTTTAATCTATTTTTAGAAAATGTCTGATGGTTTCTCTAGATAAGACTCTTATTCCTCGTCTGGGATCATGTAGAGCTCTTTGAAGCTGCACTGAAACTGACATTTGGTCCTTCAACCCGTTGAACCCCAGTGAAGTCCACTATATGGCAAGGCAATTTTATTTGTATAGCACATTTCATACACAATGGTAATACAAAGTGCTTTACATAAAGAAGAACCAAATACATAATAATAATGGAACACATAAGAAATTGAAATAACAGTAAAAACAGAGAATTCCGCTATCTGGATGGAAGAGTTTCAGGGAGTTTTTTGTTGTCCGTCAGAGCGGACCTAAACGGATCTATCCATCAGAGCGGATCTAAATGGATCTTCCTCACGCAGAGGGATAACTGTTTATATTTGTCAGGTAGCTGTGCGTTTAAACAGTAAAGGGTACAGACAAATCTTCCTGGACTAACTCTATCCAGAGCTGCATCCAGGGATTACAAATGCTTACTTCCTAATTCTCCCAGCTCTTTCAACCAGACAGCAAGATTTAAAATGCATTAAAAGTCAGAAAATAAAAAAGATTATACATAAAAGATATAAAATGCATTAAAAATGAAATAAAAAAAATAGGAAAAGAATAAAAAGATAGTACGTATAAAATAAAGTGCAAACAATTCGGACATAGAACAGTGCTCAATCAGTAAATGCATAGATAAAAAGATGTGGATGTGTGATATAGAGAAAAATCCTGGAATGTTTTCCTTAATTTCTTTCGACTGAAGAAAGAAAGACATGAACATCTTGGATGACATGGGGGTGAGTAAATCATCAGGAAATTTTAATTCCGAAGTGAACTAATCCTTTAAATGACTTTGGATAAAAGTAAACAAAGAGTGTGCACATGGCTGTGCATATTCATTCCCTGAAAGGGAAGTGAATGAATAAAACAGAGGAAGATAGCTAGCCTCACCTTTCCATGACTCCTGCACTAACTCCACCCCCTCGGGGATGATGATTGACAGAGCAGTGCCACATAGAAGCCCCGCCCCCAGCACAGTAATCAACTGCAGTTTGTGCTGTAAGGGTGGAGAAAATGTCTTAAAATAACTTTAAACTCGTTTTACAATGTCAGTTTTACTGCATTAACTGTTAATAGTAATGCACTTATGTGATTTAAAATATGACAATATTGCTGTTTTTAGACATGCACCATGGTATTCTTTGAAGTACCATGTATATACCATAGTATATGAACCTTTAGTAAGTTTTTGTACTTTCACATCTTATTCTAGCTATATAAAAGTTAAATGCTTGCAACAGTACATCGATTTTTTGATCCAAATATCACGTGCAGAAAAACAGCTACGTGACTGAACTCAAATCCACAGGTTAAAGTACAGGGTTTAGTAATACAGATAAACTTCATTTGTAATGCATGCATGTATGTTTTTATTTGCATTTAACGTTACAGTTTACTATCCGATCCCATACATAAACACTTGTTGAATATGAATATTCATCATCTTACCTCTGATAAATTGATCAATAGTGGGATTATCCCGAGCACGAAACATCCCACAAACATAGCCAGAGATATGAGAATAACACCCCAAGCTCCGTCCATGACTGCTTCTGTTCTTCAGCCCTTCTTAACGCACATTCAGGCTGCATCACATGAAATAAACACCCTAAAACACAAAAGGAAGACACAATATCCTCTTTGAACAAGGCATAGTGGAGTTCTCCACGTCTCAACAGCCTCCATAACCTTACGAAACCCTAAACTACACCCCTAGAGTCTGGGGAACTGAATTACACGATGCAGTTCGATTCATTTAAGAGAATCGGTTCTTTTCGGTGAACCGATTCGTCAACTCCCAGAAGTTCACTCAAAAATGAAAATTCAGTCATCATTTACTCACCCTCAAGTTGTTACAAATCTATATGAGTTTATTTCTTCTGCTGAACATAAAGGAAGATATTTTGAAGAATATGGGAAACTGAACAGTTCTGTGGCACCATTGACTTCCATAGTATTTTTTTTCCTACTATGGAAGTCAATGGTGCCCCAAAGGAGCCTGGTTACAAACTTTCTTCAAAATATCTTCCTTTATGTTCAGCAGAAGAAAGAAACTCATACAGGTTTGTAACAACTTGAGGGTGAGTAAATGATGACTGAATTTTCATTTCTGGGTGAACTATCCTTTTAAACTTTGTGGATTGGACTCTTTTCACATTTCCGGTTTTCTCAGAAGAGGAAGTCGTCATAGTTGGGTAAACTTGCAGTGAATGAGAGACTACATTTTATATATATATATATATATATATATATATATATATATATATATATATATATATACACATTGTGTTCCCATTAACTCAAATTGCAAAAGAAAAACTCCATAATAGCCTTTCACAACTTACAAAGGTGGAAAAAATAGAGAGAAAGATGTCTACTTTACCCTCACAGCAGCATTAACTAGGTTTTTTTTTTTTGTAATTTGATGCAAAGGTAATATAATACCAAGTATATTGTTATAAATGTACATACGTTTTTAAAAAAAAATGAAAATATAAAAAACTTTGCAGGATTTACGATGCTGATGACCGTTAAAACGCGTCATAATTTTTGAACTGATAGCGCGCGCAGATAGAGCGTCTGAGGTAAGATGGTTGTTCTCTACGACGAATTAATTTCTTAACTTCTAAAATAAAACATTAAATTATAAATTAATAAATTAAAACATTCTGTGAGAGAATTGTCATAAGAAGATTGAGGTTATAACGTTATAGGTAATGAGAATTTTAAAATAATACGACTATAGAGCTTTGTTAATATGGTTATCAGATTCATACCGACCGTTTGAATTCAGAACGGCGAATTCATTCCTATAATAAAGAAATATAGAAATACAACCTAATATTTAACCTCTATCTCTTTGTCCCGTAATTACTGGTAAACACTTAAACACATTTTGCCGATGCCAAATGCCGTCGAATGATTCGACTGTACCATTGAAAAGAATCGGTTCGTGAAAGATTCGTTAGTGAATCAGATGTCAGAGGAACGTGAGAGCTTGTGACTCTGTTCCTGTTTTCTCTGGAGACACATCACAAGACTCCACCATAAGACCAAGAGAGGTCAAAGATTGTACTGTTTCGTGGAAAGCTGCTATAAAATGAGTCCTTATAGGAGGAAAATTACGTTTTAAAATATGATTAAAACTTAAAAAATTGGATATTTGCATTCTTTTTCTTGTATAAGTGTAAAATTGTTTGTTTTTAATTAATTGACAATCACATTTTAGTAAGTAACGTAATTAGTGTTCATCAACAACAAAAAGATTCAGTAATTAAAAAAAAAACATTTGTTTGGAAAGAAATTGCAACATTGCTTTAAAATCATACCTTTTCATTTCTATACAAGCAAAAAAATACTCAATACTGATGTATCAGTAAAATAATCATACTGTTCACTGTAATCTAAACTACACTGATTGCTATGTTTTAACTAAGAAGTCCATGTTTGGACATGGACCTTTATCAGAATTGGTTCAAAGTCAGTTTTGGAAACGTCTTGAAAAAAAAAGTATTTTTCTACAAATTTTATATCATATCCAAGGTACACATTTCTAGTAATTGTGCAGGTAATTCTCATATTGTATTTTCAGAAAGTTTTGGAATATTTTTCCTCTCCCCAAATTTGTCACTACCGAAACATGATAATAAATAATTTACCTATTAAGATTTTGTTTACATCTACCTTGTTAATATATTTTTTGCTATTTTTTTTTTTCATTTTCACAGGTAAATCAATAACAAATACAATTTTAACAATATTTCAAGTGTAATTTATGAGATTTGTTGTATTTTGAATCCAATCTTTCTTTGTAAAGTCATAAAGTTTATCAAACTGATTTCAAAGTGAAGGATTCATTAGTTTGAATAAACATTGAATCAAACACTATAATAACATCTTAGTTGATCATTCAATATACTTTATTTTTGACAAAACATCCCATGTTTCGGTCATGATGCACAGTTTCAGTAGTGACAGTAATGTGTTGGTAGGGACCACATCACATGACAATTTAACTCACATACTAAAACATTAAAATACTAATGATTTGCATAACTGTACTAAAATTTGTTTATTTCCCCCAAATAAATGATTATGTGTTCACTTTTGTCACTACCAAAACTATGATGACATATTTCAGTCGTGACTGTTTTGGTAGTGACTAGTGATCGACCGATATTGATTTTTTAGAACCGATACTGATAATTTGTGTGTTTTTGTGCCCGATAACCGATACGCAGAACCGATATTTATGTACTGTTATACTTCTGTTTTTTACATGATTACAACACCACTGAACTGAACAAACCATTTTATTTATAACAATCACTCCCTCCTTGCATAGAAAACAAAACAAATCTTATGCACCAATAAATAGAGGGTCTGAAAGTGCAAAAAATAAAAAAAGTGCACTGTTACTAAACTGTTTTTTTAAAAAAATAAAATCTTTGATGAGGTAAAATAAACAAAAAAAAAACAGGTAAAATAAATAAAGCACATAAAAGTAATTCTAACCCATTTAAAAACAATAAAACAATCCAAACCACCTGAAAAATAGCACTGCTATTTTAATGTAGCTTAATACTCCCAGTTGAGCAGAACTAGGTTGTAGTCTTTCAGCATTCTGCCCCGTAAGCCTGTTTCTTTTGTTTGTTGAAAATTAGTAGTCTTTCATGTTAATTTTAATCTTCATATTACAAAATAATATTATTTATAAAAAGCATCAGCAGCAACACTAATGTTAACAATAAGCGAAATAAATGTAGAATGTCTAATGTTTTCAAATGGAGAAAATAAAGACAGGACTCATATCAACTTTGCAGAAATGTAATACTTCATTTTAAACGACAGTTTTAGTAGATTTATAAACTGTTTAATAGGCTAAAGAGTGAAGAATAATTCTGTTAAATAACTAAATAATCTCTGAAATATTGGAATATAACAAACAAAACATCGTATTTTATTGCATTTCTCAACTGGTATGTTATATCAGAATTATTAATAATGTTTTTGTCGTTCTAGATGATGAAATATCTGCTGACAAAGCTGTTTATCTATGCATTTACACAGAACTATACTCAAACTGCGATTGCTTGTGGAGATAATGTTTATATAATTACGGTGTTTTAAACAAGTAAATCTTGTGGTTGTGCTGGAGCATTTCCTGAGCGAACATTGTCTCGTCTCCACTCAGATGCGCCGTAATGGCGATCCTGCACGCAATTCTCGAAACACCCACAAGATGGCGCCGTTTATCAGTAAATCCGATATTACAAAACCGATATCTGATTATGGTAAATTGCTTAAATATCGGGGAAAATGTCGGTAAAACGATATATCGGTCGATCTCTAGTAGTGACAATTTTAGACACTTTTGAGCCGCTCAAAGATACTAATCAGCACATGGTTATCTAAACACAGTTCTGGGGTCTCATTTATAAAACTGTGCGTAGATTTCATCCTAAAAGTGTAAGTACGCGCAAAAGCTAGATTCTGCGTACACACAAAAAAATCAGATTTATAAAACCATGCGTACGCCAGAACCTGCGCACAAATCCTTTTATAAATCCCAGTCAACAGAAGATTGTGCGTACGTGCATCTCCACCCTGTCTCCTCCCCGAAATCACCATATATGGAGCTTACGACGCCTAGTTTTACTATGCATAACCTCATCTGCATATCATTTCCATGCATATTCCCATCCACGTGACACCATGGTTAACGCCATCAAAGGTACAAGACAATGGAAAATATTAGATATGGACTATTAATGTCATTTGTGCCACACATTATATTGATAAAGATCATCCAATATCCTCTTTATGTTTTAGAATAAATATATCAAAATATCCATAAAAACAAAATTATATAAAATACTTACTTAAGATAAAGGTTTTAGAATAGAGCTGATTCATTCATTTCCACTGGCCAAATAGTATTTTAATAGTTTTAAACAATTTGAATCAAATTTATGCAGTTTTGCTGATAAGGTGAACATATCTTTTAGGAAGTTTTAGGTTATTTTTAGTGGAAACAGATAGGCCTACTTATTTATTGCAGTGTAATCGTCTGTCTCGGCGCGTCACTGACAAAGTATTTTAAAAAGAAAACAATGCAAATCTTACCGTTCTCCTCAAATTATATCCTTCAAATGGTAATTGTTTTAGGTAGTGACATGAAAATGCGGGACATTTTTTTTTTTTTTTACATAAAATTTAATTATTTAAAAATGTTTTAAAAAAATTTCACTCAAAAATATATTTAAAAACAACAATGAGAAAAAAAATGCACAAATTATTTCAATATTTTTACAAGTTGAAATCTAGGGGTCAGGGTTCAGGACAGACACCTCCCAATTCAAAGTACCCAATAAATGATGATTTTATATATATATATTAAGCTTACTAATATTTTAAATATTATTGTAAAAATTCAATAGATAATAGGAGAATCTTAGTAAACATCTAAAATTTGAATACTTAAATACTTTTTAAAATGTGTTTTTTGGTTGTGGGACAACAGTTTGCACCAGTTCTGCAGAATGGCCCATATACAACTACCTATTTGGAAGCAAAGATATAAATTGCAGTTTTTGAAAACTTGGGAGAAAAAAAACAATGCAACAAAATGCTAGAAGTGAATAAAAAAAGTCAGTAAAAGTGAAACACAATTAGTACATTTCTTTGTATCATTTCTAAATGACATGGTGATAAAGAATTTCTTCACACTTTATATGGTTTTGTCAGTAAATGTCTATTTTATTGTTCAAAGACATGTAAGAGTTTGAAGATGACACTGTACAAAAGATCATTTGAGGGGAGGTTGAGATACAAAACTATTAAAAACAGCAATCGCAAGCATAGTACGATCTTAAGGGAACTCTGAATGGACAAAAGCAAACAATTCATGGTTGACTGTACACGGTTTCGCTGACTAAGCTGTACAAATGTAAATACAGTTTAGTGTTCCGAGAGCAGCGCAATGCTTCTATTTACAAAAATATTACAGTGATTTAACCTCTTCATTCCAGGTCAACAGCCAGTTAATTCAAAAGATGGAATAAAATAATAGACAAATGAAATAAATACTGTGGACAACATCTGTAACAAACAGGAAAAGTCATAAAGATGCATAAATAAATTATTGCCACCGCATCATGCTTCAGAACAGTGTTTTTCCTTAAACAGATCCGGGATGCAGTCATACGGACATCACCTACAGTATCTAAGCAGCAAGAGCGTCAGACGTACAAAGTTACTCAATGTTGTCCAAACAAGATCAATGAGAAAAACAAAAATGGCTTGAAATTGTTACATACACCATGATAATGTTACATATTTCACATGAAGTGCATAGCCTACAGTGTTATTTGCATTTAAAAGTTACAAAGCTCCTCAGTGATTGGTAGATTAGTGTGATTATATACATAAATTAACTAAACATTAGGGATGCACCGATACCATTTTTTAAGGACCGAGTACCGATATTTTTTTTCCTGGTACTTGCCGATACCGATGCCTATACATTTATTAATTTCTTCTTTTTTTTTGTGTGATGTGGCAACTTAAGCCATAACCGACTATTTACGTGAAATACTCCAAACGATGGACAATTTGACAACTATCGACATTTGTGCATTTGACCATTCAGGCGCAAGGAGAACTGATCGCGAGCTGTCTGAGAGATGTAGGATCACGCACGCTTTCTGAGAGATGTGGGATCGTCTGAGAGATCCGGGATTGCGCACTGTCTGAGAGAACTGGGATCGCGCGTGCTTTCTGAGAGATCCGGGATCGCACACTGTCTGAGAGATGTAGGATCATGCGCGCTTTCTGAGAGATGTGGGATCGTCTGAGAGAACCAGGATCGCGCGCTGTCTGAGATGTAGGATTGCGCACGCTTTCTGAGAGATGTGGGATCGTCTGAGAGATCCGGGATTGCGCACTGTCTGAGAGATGTAGGATCACGCGCGCTTTCTGAGAGATGTGGGATCGTCTGAGAGAACCAGGATCGCGCGCTGTCTGAGATGTAGGATTGCGCACGCTTTCTGAGAGATGTGGGATCGTCTGAGAGTTCCGGGATCGCGTGCTGTCAGAGAACTGGGATCGCGAGCTGTCTGAGAGATCCGGGATCGCGAGCTGTCTGAGAGATCTGGGATCGCGAGCTGTCTGAGAGAACCGGGATCGCGCGCTGTCTGAGAGATCTGGGATCGCGAGCTGTCTGAGAGATCCGGGATCGCGAGCTGTCTGAGAGAACTGGGATCGCGCGCTGTCTGAGAGAACCGGGATCGCGCGCTGTCTGAGAGAACCGGGATCGCGCGCTGTCTGAGAGAACCGGGATCGCGAGCTGTCTGAGAGAACCGGGATCGTGCGCTGTCTGAGAGATGTATGATCGCGCACGCTTTCTGAGAGATGTGGGATCGTCTGAGAGATCCAGGATCGCGAGCTGTCTGAGAGATCTGGGATCGCGCGCTGTCTGAGAGATCTGGGATCGCGCGCTGTCTGAGAGAACCGGGATCGCGCGCTGTCTGAGAGATCTGGGATCGCGCGCTGTCTGAGAGAACTGGGATCGCGCGCTGTCTGAGAGAACCGGGATCGCGCGCTGTCTGAGAGAACTGGGATCGCGTGCTGTCTGAGAGATCCAGGGTCGCGAGCTGTCTGAGAGATCTGGGATCGTGCGCTGTCTGAGAGATGTAGGATCGCGCACGCTTTCTGAGAGATGTGGGATCGTCTGAGAGATCTGGGATCGCGCGCTGTCTGAGAGAACCGGGATCACGTGCTGTCTGAGAGATCTGGGATCGCGAGCTGTCCAAGAGATGTAGGATCGCGCACACTTTCTGAGAGATGTGGGATCGTCTGAGAGATCAAGGATCGCGAGCTGTCTGAGAAAACAGGGATCGCGTGCAAGACAGAGCGCTTCTGGTCTGTGTCATTCAGCGCGATTTGCATGCAGTTCGCAATGTGTGGGTTGTCATCATTCATTTTGAAGTATTTCCACACTGTGCACGAAAAATTCTGTCAGTTACATCACGTGAGGTATCTCTCTTTGGTATCGGGGGTATTTCGAGTACGAGTACAAGTACATGAGCTTGGTATCGGTGCATCCCCACTAAAAATATCACTGATTAGCTTCCTAATGTTCTAATTCACAAGCTTACACCTGATGACTGTTTCAAGTCAACATTTGTTGCAGAAAATGACAGTTCAAACACTGCATTGCTATTCCTGTAAACAAATGACACAATGAGAACTATTTAGGTCCACTAGCAGGAACGATTAACAAAATTAGGGGCTGGACAAAGAAAATAAAATGATGTTAAAGCAAGTACTCGGGCACAGCCTTTGTCTGCTCCAATAAAATATTAAGTTTCCAGTTCTGACCTGCATTTCAACAATGCACAGAGAGCAAAAATGCAATTTGTATATAATGGACAAAGTAGCATAAATGTCCGAACATGGCGACAAACAGATATAAAGAGTGTAGTTGTCAAAAAAACAAAACAAAATCAGTGGTCAATAAATAGTGGTCATCGTACTAGTTTTTTTATTCTTTTTTTCAGGCTTCAACCACTAAATGATGCATAAACCCAATCAAATGATCTCAGAACTGCAAGTGTCAGTGAATGCACACAGGTAAGAAGAACCAAAGCACGGATTCTATTATTTCCAGTTCTCTTGTAAAAAATGCAAAGGAACACACCACAATAGCAATAAAGAAGGCCATATTAAAGACACATATGCTTATATGACCCAATGAGATCTTGCTATCATCATATATTACCCAATTTTAAGGATGTTCAAAGATTCTGGGTATGTTTCCAATGCACAGTAATTTATAAGTAGTAATATATGTTTGATGTTTAATGGTTAATGTCTACATTATCACTTGTTAGCGCCAAAAAAAACAAAAAAACAAAACAAAAAACTGATGAAACCATCATACCCATGCATAATAAAAAGAAAAATTCCACCTTAAGGTCCACATAGGGAATCTGCTGTGCGTTTAAGTTCAATTTGCTACAGTATCAGTCATGGACAGAACATTCCACAGTAGAGCAACACAAAGTTGGTCCATTTGGTGCCTGATTCATTCAGAAAGTAGTGTCATATCACGCATACTAGCGCAAGTATGGATTAGTAATGATTATCTTTAAACTCTTGAAACATTAGATGCGCAGAAGACGGTGGGATATGCGTTTGACTTTGACCTTGAATAGTTACAGGGATGGCGAATTGCCTTCGAGTCTGTAGGCAGTCTGAAAGTGGCTTTTCCAGTTGAGACAATTAGTGTTCGGCGGCTGTTTTCCTCATAATACGTTAATTCAGCAGGCTGGAGTGAGTTTTCCATTAGTAATGGGCTTTATGTTAAATACATTCACTTTGTTAGAGAAGAATGGAAAGTTGCATGAATTAATCTGCATATTGTGCTATAGTGCCATATCAGCTAGGCCAAGAAAAGAACAATATTTGGTTTCTAAAGGTGCCAAACTCAAAACTTCAGCTCAACAGTCTGTCATTCGGATGGATGTTTATTCCACAAGCATTTCTAATACATGTGATTTCTCACAATATTGTCACTGAAATCACTGAAAGATTGTAAACAGATTATCTGTTGCCATACACATCTGTTTTTGTTTTTAACTGTATAACCCTATGTAACCAGTGTCCTATCTATGATATTCTCTTTATGCAAAAGATTTGGAGGTGATATCCGCCCTGATATGTGATTTTACTGCCCACCTGAGATGGCACTATAGCAGTTTCAATTCATCATAACATAGGTAAATTGAATTTTAAATGGCAAATTATGAGTGATCATTATTATTTTTGGTATTATTTACTAGACGTGCGCTTGTAAGGGCAAGAAACTTGGCACTATTGACCAAATGCTGTACGAACAGGGCAAACAATGAACTATGAAACTATGATGAACCAGTTTCTTATAGTTGGAGGACAATCACAAGCCACTTCAGATTCTTGACAATTGGCCATCCTGTCTCCAAGCCTCAATGATAAAGGAGTGTTTTAGCGCTCAGCCATGATGGATTCACACACACACGCACACACAGAGTAAGTGTAGTGAGGTGTAGTGGATCTCCTGCTAGTTTCTCGTAAGTTCAGCACATGGTGTGACCCTAGCCTGGGTCACTGATGCACCTCGTTCTCAATAAGGCTGTCCTCTCCTGACTGGAAATCACCCTCGGTCACCACTTCCTCATCCTGCGAGGACCCCTGGCCCTCGTCCTCGCCACTGCCCTTCTCGTCCTGTAGCACTTGGGCGACGTACGTTTGCTGATGATAGAAAGAATATGAAGATGAAAAGCAGAGAAAATATCTGATTCGATTTCGATTCACAAGCTTTCAATTCAACTCTGAATTCTTAACTAATGCTGTAAACTAAACAGGGAACCCTGTCACATTTATAATATTAAGGTTAAATGTTAGTGATTTGTATTCAAACATTTAAATTACACACAGACTTTATTTTTATAATAATAACTTGTTACCACAATGGCCTAAAGCTAACAATTTGCCACACCTGCCAATGGCCGGTGACTTCAAAAAATTTACCGGCCATGAAACTGTTTTTGCAAAAACAGGCAGTAAAGACACCAACATTTTACATACCAGTGAAAATTCACAATTTCGATATGACAATGTTTACTAGGATACTCGCTATTTTTTGACAATTTTGTTTTAATTTGTCCACTAAATTGAAAGAAGACATGAAAGAGAGCTCGGTTTAGTATTTGTCTGACGCGGCTGTTTGGATGTGTGCGCACAAACAGCATGAAAGAAATGACCTCCATTTCGAGTCTTCATGTCAAAACTTAAGCTTTTGTTATGATGCAGCGCTGGCCCGTCAACTGTCCCGAGCGTCGTTTGTTTATTCACGTTCATACATTGTTAGAATTCATAAAAATGTTACCAGCCAGCTGGCGAGTGACACCGTTTTATATACGCACAGATTTTTACTCTCATTTTGCGCTTGGCGAGTGTTAATTTTATGCCCTGTTTCTACTCAAATTAGTATAACATTTTATAAATTTAAATGGTGGCTGTCATAAGTTGTTTTCATGACAGATTTATTCATAATATCGAAGAACAGGTTAAGTAGAAACAATGAATATGTAATATAGTGCATATATTTAACAAAATGCACCTCTCTAGAGCTAATTATTCCAGCTGACTATCGAGTTTATGCAGTTAAGTGATGATGTTCACAAGCTGTTTTATTGATTTCCGCGGTTGAAACGCTAGCTGCGTTTGCATGGACCCTAATAATCCGATTGTAATCGGACTACTAGCACAGTCAGAATGAAAATGTCACATGTAACCATGCCAATTGGAATGAATTGGTCAAATCCGAATAAAATTTCATATGGGGTTGTTTAAACCTTTTCTAACCCGATCGAGGGGACATGTAAACACTTGATCGTACTTAAAGCAGAAACTGGAAAAATTCTGCGCACGTAAAATAACGCGAGGAATGAGCTGTTGTTTATGAAAAAAGTGTCATAAATGACTATCGTGTCATTCTAAAATTCTCCTTCCACTCATCGTCTGTGAATTGGAGCAGGACAATGTCCCACTAGTCCTTGTTTTAGACTTTCGTCCACAGACGCCATGTTTTGGGCACGGGAAGGGGCGCTTTAACTGCTTGATAAATATAAGCAGAAAAACACAACACTTCACGTGCTTGTCGTCTCATAATAGGACCCGAAATAGATAAGTCTGCTCTTTAAAACAAAGAAAAGAAGAAATTTAGGAAAATCTTGATATTCGTGCAGTGTGCGCATGCAAAAAAATAAATTCCGATTTAAAGCTTGTGACATATTAACGCGCACATCAACCCGATCACTTTATTTAGCATTCATGTAAGCACTACGTTCGGGTTCATCAATGAATTCATTCCGATTGAAACAAAAAGTGTACATGTAGATTATGAGACTTGTTGTACGAAGTTGTACTGTATCTTTCAACATACCTTCTGATGTTCATTCAGGTTTATTGCTTTAACTAATAAATCAGATGATCAATTCAAGTGCTGCTCGAATTGAGGCGTCTACAGCAATTTGTCACGCCACATTAAAGTGTGCCAAAGCGATTTTAAAAAAATTGACAGGATTTGAAAGCTGAGACTTTGTTTTATATCAAAACTAACAAAGCTTTTTACAATTTATTGGCTGGAAGGAACTATTAAGTTTATTCAAGTGAAAACAGCATAGACTAAATGATTGATTCTTGGGATTTAAGAATCTATATCGGTTCATCAAATTAAGAATCGATTAAAAATTGAGAAATCAAAATGCAAAAATGCTTTCTTGCTCATCATGATGTGACAGGCACAGCTGTCATGATAAAAACTTACCATTGACTTGACAGGTGGGGATGAACCTGGTGGTTGTCCATTGTCCACACCGTCCATGTCAACCTGTTGTGAATACAGGAAGAACACTTTGCAAATTAGAGAAAGTTCTGGGCTAGACTGTCTATGAAAACCGAAAAATTAGACAAAGTGGTTTCTGACCTTATAATTGTGCGCACTGAGGTATTTGAAATGACCGAAGACGACATGGGAGAGGCAAATGATGATGGTGAGGATCAGAACCACAAAAGTAAACATTGATGTTGGAGCTTTAAAACCTTAAAAGA
Organism: Megalobrama amblycephala; assembly: GCF_018812025.1. Taxonomy (NCBI): domain Eukaryota; kingdom Metazoa; phylum Chordata; class Actinopteri; order Cypriniformes; family Xenocyprididae; genus Megalobrama; species Megalobrama amblycephala. Next base: position 1,147,749 of record NC_063053.1, on the reverse strand, counting down.
AAGCAGGGAGAAAAAACATATTAGAGACATTACAATCTTTGTGAAGAACAATATTACAAATCACCACTCCAATATGCATTATTAAATTAAGTATATTCATCAATTAAGGCTTGGACAAAAGGACATCCATCAATTTGAGAGATAAAATGCAAGACAGGATTTTAATAAGATATTTAAATTAGGGCTGCTACTAACAATTATTTTGATAATCGATTAGTTGGCTGATTATTTCTTCAATCTGTTTGGCAGTGTCTCACCTGTGCGGACAGTAGAGAAGAAGAGAAGCCAGAAGAGGCAGAGGATGGGTGCTGCCACCACTTGGTTGACAGCTCCAGAGTGGATTTTCTTATCCAGTTTGGAGGGCAGGTAGGCATAATACATGTTATACCTGTCCACCAGGTGCTTCAGTAGCATGTACATCAGGCCTGCAGACAAAATTAAAGTCAGCCAGGTTTATACACTGTTTGAAGATGATGCGAGTGGTGCTTGCCTGTGGAAAACGTGCCACCACGATGCAGGAATTCTTCTTCAGTGAGAAATGTGTCACTCACCAAATGGTACAATAATTGGACAGGTGATGCTGTAGGTCATGACCACAGTGAAGACATTCATCATCCAGGCATAAGCAGCTCCAAACTGGAACTCATAAGCTTGATGCTGTAACAAAACACAACCACATGTGAATCACAACATTAGGATAGATATGAATTATTGAGTGTAGGGCCGTTCACACAAAGAATGATAACTATAAAGATAAAGTTCTAAAAATCATTCTAAATATAAAAGAATAGTCCACACCACAGATATAATGATAACGATATAGAGAAACGATATCGTTGGGATCACTTTCAGAACGATTATTTCCCAGCTGACAGCACTGACAGCCAATCAGAATCCATTCTAATTGAAGAGCTTACACATTTAAAGGGTTAGTTCACCCAAAAATGATAATAATGTCATTAATTACTCACCCTCATGTCGTTCCACACCCGTAAGACCTTCATTCATCTTCAGAACGCAAATTGAGATATTTTTGATGAAATCCGATGGCTCAGTGAGGCCTGAGCAATGACATTTCCTCTCTCAAGATCCATTAATGTACTAAAAACATATTTAAATCAGTTCATGTGAGTACAGTGGTTCAATATTAATATTATAAAGCCACGAGAATATTTTTGGTGCGCCAAAAAAACAAAATAACGACTGATATAGTGATGGCCGATTTCAAAACACTGCTTCAGGAAGCTTCGGAGCGTTATGAATCAGCGTGTCGAATCAGCGGTTCGTAGCGCCAAAGTCACGTGATTTCAGCAGTTTGACACGCGATCTGAATCATGATTCGACAACAGATTCATAACGCTCCGAATCTTCATGAAGCAGTGTTTTGAAATCGGCCATCAAGTCGTTATTTTGTTTTTTTGGCGCTTCAAAAATATTCTCGTGGCTTTATAATATTAATATTGAACCACTGTACTCACATGAACTGATTTAAATATGTTTTTAGTACATTCATGGATCTTGAGAGAGGAAATGTCATTGATGGCTATGCAGGCCTCACGGAGCCATCAGATTTCATCAAAAATATCTCAATTTGTGTTCTGAAGATGAACGAAGGTCTTACGGGTGTGGAACGAATTTTCATTTTTGGGTGAACTAACCCTTTAAAATGGCAGACTACATTGTGGAGAAGTTAAATCGCCCAAGTCTAGAAAAAGCCACCACCGTTTGACAAGTCAAATCTCCTTTTCAAGGAAAAGGATATATGGAAAACAATCGGTCATACCCTCGGAATAAATGGTGAGAAGTATTAATGATGAGATCATTATGCCAAGCTAGCAAACAGTGTAACATAAAACTTCCTCAGGTATCCAGTGCTAGTTTTGACAACATTGTCTTGCTTCCTTTGAAGACTAGGCGTTGTTTTTATTCCACTATATTGATTCTGTCAGCTAAATTCACTGTTAGATTAGATTGATTACACTAGCTATTCATAAACCTAGCATGCTGAGGACATCTGCTGGTTAAAGCCCTGTAAACACAACAAGAACAGCAAAAACATGTTGTACACACTTTAAATCCGCAGCACGTGAGCTTAGAATAAACAGACCGTTATTGTTTATTGGTGTGGATGCAGATATAGTCATTGTTCTTGGTGTAAACGGGCCTTAATGAGATGAACTCAGAAAACAAATCATGTTTAAATTATTATAATAGTAAGGATGAGAGTATCATGTACACTTGCAAACTACACAGACCTTCTTTACGTTGCGCCTCTCGGCAGCTGAACGTGCCAGACACAGTCGGATCATGTACATGAGAAAATAAGGAATGCGTAACAGGTCCATGGCGTTACCAATGAAAGCAGACGCGATAACATAGTTCACAAAGAAGGCTCCATTATCTGGAAGGAAGACACACCTAAAAGAAAACAAATCAAGCCATAACATCTTGTATCTACAATCTCAAAAATATGTGCATAAAGCAAATGTTTGTAAATCCTTTAAAGAAACAAAAACAGGATGTAATCCTCTCATTAACTTACTCGAATCGGACTTTTGCCTGGTCAAGAAATGTCTTGTCAAAGAGCCAGCGGAAGAAAACATCCAAACTGCATTTAGGAAAAGATCATATGAAATGTTGAAACGGGTCAGTGCAAAATCACCTGGATATTTTTCATTTTCTATAATCAGAAATAAACTTTATTATGTGAAAATACACAAAAAGGCAATATTTGTATTTGTAAAGGAAAAATATACAAAATATAATTTTTGTCAAAAAAGTTTATGCTGAAAAATGCTTAATTAACATGATTTTAACCCCCTTTTTAAGAATAAATTCACCATTAAATTGTTAGGATGCAAAATCTGAAATTGGGGCTCAGTAGCTATTGTGAAACACTGCTGAAGGATACAGTCAGTTTTCTTTAAAGGCACATGAAAAATTAAACTAAAAAAGATGGGATAACTGTTTTTTCTCTAGCATAATACCTGCACTTTTCAATGTAAACCAGGTGTGATAAAATACCTGCTCAGGCCTAGAGATGGCAGCAGCAGAACCATAAAGATGAGGAAGGTGTAGCATTTGTGCATGGTGGTTCTGTTCTCTCCAGATCTGAAGAGCAAAGGTCACATACTCTGAGTCCACCAGAAAATGGTTTAGTTTAGCATCTATAAATGATGAAATCATTAAAAACACATTTGGCTTGTACCGTGTCCAGTGGGCCTCAAAGAAGGCAGAGTAGTAGACGATGGTGGGGAGAAGGGCCGAGAAGCACCACAACAGCAGGGTGGGGAAGAACTGAGTGATGATGGGGTTCTAGAGGAACAGACACAGAGGGAGAGGAAGGAGGTGATGAGTGACAGATTCATGACCCCTATAGTAACATTGCATTGTGAACTCTGTTCATTAACGCCCAGTTTAACAGTCTCCTTACGTTCAGGTACTCCACGGGTTTGGTGACGTTGAACTTGTCCATGGTGGTGATGATAATGGCAGGGGTGGTGAGGAAGAAGAGCAAGATGAAGAGAAAGCAGTTGATGACGAGGCAGCGGAGCCACCAGTTGAGGCCACCAACGGACAAATGCTCCCTGTGGAGAACAAGGTACAACTACTATAAGTATATCCAACCTTACCCTGATACATACAGTACACTTACATTAAGCAGCATTTTCTGTATAGAAAATCACAACTGCTTGATATTGTCGAAAGATTTTAAAAGTTGGATAAATAGAACCTATTTTACTTGCATACATACAGTATATTCATGTAAAGCATTATATACACCGATCAGGTATAACATTATGAGCATCTTCCTAATATTGTGTTGCTGCCAGAACAGCCCTGACCCGTCGAGGCATGGACTCTTCTAGACCCCTGAAGGTGTGCTGTGGTATCTGCACCAAGATGTTAGCAGCAGATCCTTTAAGTCCTGTAAGTTGTGAGTGGATCCTCCATGGATCAGACTTACTTGTTCAGCACATCCCACAGATGCTCGACTGGATTGAGATCTGGGGAATTTGGAGGCCAAGTCAACACCTCAAACTCGTTGTTGTGCTCCTCAAACCATTCCTGAACCATTTTTGCTTTGTGTCAGGAGCATTATCCTGCTGAAAGAGGCCACAGCCACCAGGGAATACTGTTTCCATGAAAGTGTGTACATGGTCTGAACAATGCTTAGGTAGGTGGTACGTGTCAAAGTAACATCCACATAGATGGCAGAACCCAAGGTTTCCCAGCAGAACATTGCCCAAAGCATCACACTGCCTCCGCCGGCTCACCTTCTTCCCATAGTGCATCCTGGTGCCATGTGTTCCCCAGGTAAACAACGCACCTGGCCATCCACGTGATGTAAAAGAAAACGTGATTCATCAGACCAGGCCACCTTCTTCCATTGCTCGTGGTCCAGTTCTGATGCTCACATGTCCACTGTTGGTTCTTTCGGTGGTGGACAGGGGTCAGCATGGGCATATGCAGCTCCATACGCAACAAACTGATGCACTGTGTATTCTGACACCTTTCTATCAGAACCAGCATTAACTTCTGGAGCAGTTTGAGCTACAGGAGCTCGTCTGTTGGATCGGACCACACGGGTCAGCCTTCAATGAGCCTCGGCCGCCCATGACCCTGTCGCCGGTTCACCACTGTTCCTTCCTTGGAGCACTTTTGATAGATACTGACCACTGCAGACCGGGAACACCCCACAAGAGCTGCAGTTTTGGAGATGCTCTGACCCAGTCGTCTAGCTTCACAATTTGGTCCTTGTCAAACTCGCTCAAATCCTTACGCTTGCCCATTTTTCCTGCTTCTAACACATCAACTTTGAGGACAAAATGTTCACTTGCTGCCGAATATATCCACCCACTAACAGGTGCCGTGATGAAGAGATGATTAGTGTTATTCACTTCACCTGTCAGTGCTCATAATGTCATGCCTGATCGGTGAATCTCGGTCGCAAAAATGTAAACTGTCGCAAATATCATTGCAAAAAAGTAAACTATTATCATACAGCTCTATATAAAAAGTTGGATATATTACATCCGACTGTATTCACATACATACAATACACTCCCAAAAAGGGATATATATACTGTATAGCAAATCTCAGCTGGATTGATTTTTTATTTAATGTAATTACATTCTCGGCCAGCTCTTTATATAAAGGTGGATATATAAGTGTCCAAATACATACATCTCAACTTCATGATTGCTTGTATTGACACAAAATGTAAACTGTGAAAATTATCGCCCAGCTCTAATCTGCTAAATGCGTCTATATGGCATGAAGATATTAAAATATTATAAACATTAACATCATGATTATTTGTAAAGCTGCTTTGAAACAATGTGTATTGTGAAAAGCGCTGTACAAATAAATTTGACTTAATACTAGATACATAAAATGCCAAGCCCTAGTCCTTATCAAATAATAAGTAATAACAATAATAATAATAATATGCATTATGCAGTCTACAATGAAATATTATTGTGGCATCATTAATTTCAGATTTCCCTGCATGTAAAACTAACTGTGGTCAGTGTCTTCCTGTGTAAGTGGGCAGTTCTTGGCCAGAATAAACAGCAAAGTGGATCCTATCTAGCACTGTGAGACTAAGATCATAATAAATTCATGAGATTTAAGAAGAGGATGTTACCAGTAAACATTTTGTGGATCTGGAGCATATGTGACCGTCCAGTTAAATGTGCTGAGGCCATTGCTGAAGGGGGAGGACTTCGGCTCTCGTCGACAGTGACAGCCGTGACACTGACACGCATTGAAATCTTTCAGGATGCTGGGAAGGGAAAAAAAACACAGATATAAATATATTTTTCCGCCTTCTGAAGTATTGTTAAATTGAAATTATAGCATCACTAGGTAATATACTGAATACTACCATGTACTTTTTGGTTAGTTTCAACACACACACAGACCAAAATGTCTATTTGACTTACAGGGCTGTCATGGCTTCATTCTGGAAGGTAACAAAAGCCATTCCCAGAGGTTTTGTGTTGACTTTCTCACGTTCTTTTCTGTATTCTTCCTTTAGTTTGGCCTCAAGCTTAGTGTAGTAGTGGACAGCCTCTTCCTGCAGGGATGGATTAACATGATAAGAGTTAGACATTTTAATGCATTTTCTTTTAAAGAACGCATGAAATAATGTATGATAATCTGATCTCTAGATATGGCACGGGTCCGTTCCTCAATGCAATTTTATGTGATTTTCTGGACTGTTTGATCAACCGACAATGCATTTTGCACAAAATGTCCTTATTTAATGTGAATTAATCAACAAACACTCTACTCAATGCACAAGTTAAGTTTTTGCATTATAATCATAGTCCAGAAGGGGGGGATGTGTACTACAGAAAAGGGCTGTTGTGACAAACGGGAAGTCTGTTTATCTAATGAGGACACTTGGGAGCTGCTGAATACACCTGCTCCGATGCTGAACAAGTCTCACAGCAGCAGAGCGAACATTATCCTGACTAATATGACTGTAAATGTAATGAAGCGTCAGGGGCTGTGACATACTGACTGCGTGTCTAATGGGGAAAGGTTACGCATTCATGATTTACATTTGAATATGACGTGAAATGCATGATGGTTCATGTACTAATATGAGATCTAGATACCCGCTACTATTCAAAACTCTTTGGGCGGAGTGACTTGAGGGGTTATAATGCATGTGAAGCTCCCATGAGCCTCAGGATGACTCTGACCTGCTCGCAGCCATTGATGATGCAGCAGCAGAGGTGTCCGCAGGGTTTGGGGTTAATCATAGTGGGGATGTGCTCCTTGGACATCAGGTCTGTGTAGAACTTTTTGCTGCGTTCTGCCTTTTTCCTGGAGAAATTTGTAACAATTTATATTAAAATATGAAGATGTAAACCAATAAAATAAAAAATTCAAAGAAATAACTAAATTAAGTAGCTGAATGGCCAACAGGCCCACGTTTACCTTTCATTTACTATAACTTTCTTTCTGTCTATCTTTATCATAATACAAATATAGTATATGTCAATGCTTTTATTTATCACAAAAAATATAGTAGATAAAGGCTTTCTTTCTTTTTTCATTTACTTATTTATCATAATACAATTACAATAGATAGACTTTTATTAATCACAATAGAAATATAATAATAGACCCACCCATCCATCATCCATAATCCATCCACCCATTGATCTACCCATCCATCCACCCTACCACCCACCCATCCATCCATCCATCCATCCATCCACCCATCCATCCATCTATCCACCCACCCACCCATCCCATCCAACCACCCATCCATAATCCACCCACCCTCCCACCTATCCATCCATCCATCCATCCATCCATCCCATCCATCCATCCATCCATCCATCCATCCATCCATCTATCCACCCACCCACCCACCCATCCCATCCAACCACCCATCCATAATCCACCCACCCTCCCACCTATCCATCCACCCATCCATCCATCCATCCATCCATCCACCCACCCACCCATCCTCCCTCCCTCCCATCCATAATCCACCCACCCTCCCACCTATCCATCCATCCATCCATCCATCCGTCCACCCACTTATCCATCCATCCACCCACTTATCCATCCATCCATCCATCCCTAATCCACCCACCCACCCATCCCATCCAACCACCATCCATAATCCACCCACCCTCCCACCTATCCATCCATCCATCCATCCATCCATCCATCCATCCACCCTACCACCCACCCATCCATCCATCCATCCATCCATCCAC
>NC_063053.1:1057500-1137500 GCF_018812025.1 Megalobrama amblycephala | reverse complement strand
ATGACTGTGAGACTGATATCTGTTCTACTTCATTTTGAGTTTGTTCTAAGCATCCTCTTTGTCCTCTATCTACACATCCTGAAAAAGACATGTATTGTGCCCACACATTCTTCAGCAGGAAATGAGATTAGACAAACTGAGTGGATGGACACACCGAGCGTCTTGTAGCCGCATGACCACTTTCGAGCAATTAAAACAGTTAAGGTTGTCATTGTCTTACGTGTCTCAGGACTAAGCCTAGGCATGTCAGCGTGCTTGAATTTACTGTGTGGATTTAAATTCCCAACATTTAAATTCTGCCATCATATACTCACCCTCATGTCCAAACCTGTATGACTTTTTTCTTTTGCCAAACACAAAAGAAGATCCAGCAAAAGGTCCAAACAACATTGGACCCCACTGACTTTCATTGTATAGAAAAATAACCTTCTCTTGTGTTCCACAGAAGAAAAAAAGCCATACAGGTGCATAAATTACACACTTCTCCTTTACCGATGATGAGGGGGTAGATCCTAATGAGCATTGTGACATAAAATTACTATTTTCAGCACGAACTTACTCGAAATGCTGCTTTATTTCACTCTCTTCTGCATATTTGGCGATCCCGTTAATGAATAAAGTGCGTTTCACCTGTGAATGGAGACAATGTGGAGACATCAGAGTACAGTTTATTAGCATTAGCAATATTATTTCAACCACAATATTGATTGATGCTCATTGTTGATCCCCATTAAGAGAGAAATATCACGCAGCACTAAACTATGCCTTAGTCAGGATATACATTTTTAATTTGACACAAAGGAGAATGAGTCTGTGAAGAGACATTCTATATCAGTTCATATCATATTTTCAACCCCTTTTTCACTTTTATTTTAAATTTCTAATGGATAAAACCAAGTCCCACCCTTTATTATTTTCAGGATGAATATCCCGTTTCAAAAACTATGCCAGATTTCACAAGTAAAGTGGGATGCAATGGGCTGTTTACCCTGACTAAGGTTCATAATACAGGACATTTTGCCAAATATTCTGTGTATACAGCATTATTTTAGTATCGAGATATTAGCATAGTTTTTATTCCTATTTTGAACTATTTTCTTTCTCATTTTAAAGGGGACATATCATGAAAATCTGACTTTTTCCAAGTTTAAGTGGATAGTTTGCAAGTTGACCCTGGCAACTACATAAATGTATCCACTAACCAATCAGAAACGTCCAGTTTCACTCTAAAAGTTGTAACTTCTTCCTGAGTCTCTCCATCAGTGTCGACTCCGGTTTGAACAATGTAAGGCTGAAAACTTTCGTCATTTTGGCTGCGTTAGATTCTCCAGCTTTGTTGTTGTTGAGCAACCGAAGCGTACATTTTTTTTTATTTTGTTGTGCATTTAGCTAAAAAAGTAAGTTTAAGTTTTTAAAATATTATATTATTTTAGTATATTTTAGTAAACTTTTTCCTTATTTCAAGTAACTATAAATGTTGTTTATAGTTTTATAGTTAACTATAATAAACCTGGCTGTAAACAGAAACTTGTATTGAACCCAGAACATTTCTCTGAAGTGTTTTGGGTAAGTTGTCTCTGCTCACCAAGTCATCCTCTTTGTAGTGCATCTTTGATGTGTGTCTCCTCATGCTGTACACAGTCAGTAACAGATATAAGCAGGCAAATGTAGTGTGTAGCCATAGCAGGTTATTACTGAAAGAGAGCGAAAAACATTCATCAACAATCATTCAAGGGTCAATTCAGTGTCACAGACATTAACCGGGACTTACTCTGATTTCAAGTTGGCTATTGTAGTTCGCCCAAAACTGTAGGCATTATTTTCTGTAGAAAGAAAAGACAAGAATCGGGTCATAGGGAGTCTTTAGTCTTATAAACTAAAGGAACAGAAACCCGAATGTCTGCATTCAGACATGTAATCCTTGATGACTCACTCAAACTCTCCTGACTCACCTAATAGGTCTCCTGAGAAGTTGACGGGCAGGACAATGCCCACAGAGAGCACGCCCACCACCACCAACAGACCAATGATGTGCCTCTGGAATGAGAGGTAGTGCACGGCGTCCTCGCCACACTTCTCCCTGATCTCATCATCTCTGTAAGGGTGAGAGAGATGTGTTAGTACCAAGCGGCAACCATCCGTTCTATCTCTTGAATCCGACACGGAAGTGACTTAAACTGCAATTCATCGACTGGCCGCTAGAGACAGGCTCCAAAAGGGAGTCAAATGCCATATAATCCCATGTTAAAATGCCCAACGTTACAGCAGAAAAAAACACGTTTACAGCCTGGTACAAAAAGTGGTTTTGGTCTATATAGCTAATTTTGCCCTTCATGACAGCTGCGAGGAGGGTGAATTTTTTTATAACTCATCCGTTTAAATTATATTAAGCCTTAAAGTTCTGCATAATTTAGGGCGTGGCCACTTGAGTGACAGGTGGATTGCCGCTGCTGTCACTACTAGTCGTTTGTCCGCTGTCGGTTAGCCATCACCTCAGCTAATTCCAGCCGCTGAATTTAGTGTCTCTTTGTACGTCCGTGTACATGTGCACACATGCGGAAGATAAACAGAACACACGTTGTTGGATCATCTAAAAGTTTTGTCAGTCAGATTTACAACAATGACAGTGGCTGGAGAATATGACTCTCAAGCCTCCACAAAATCCGACAGCGCTGCTTGGATATTATTAGTAAAACTGCTGTACTGTTTTGAAAAATATACTTTGGACATGGGCTTATTTGTTTGTGAGAGTCCAATCAGTTTTACAACAAACGCTGCTCAGATTGCATAATTTCTTGAAGAACGATGATGGAGAGCAGATTGTTCAGAAGAAATATGATGCAAACAATGGATAATATATCAATAATTCATGGATTTAATGCTTTTGTGTACAAAAAGTGCTGTTGGATGTTTTTCAAATCATGGTCATTTTACCCAAGTGTGATGGATTGGATTCATCTCGCGATCGACATTTCATTACAAATGTATGAAGTCCCGTTTTGATTTTGCGTGTTGTCTTTTGCACACCCGACACAAATGACAATATTACTGTTGCTGGAGCATCTATATCGTAAACAGACACTGTAGATTGACAGAAAACCTTTAGAACTTTCAAATGTTGTATAACTTGTTATCTTTATATTTTAGATAGTATCTAAGATAGCTAGCTAGCTCCTTAGTAGGGCTGCATGATTTATCACGATAAAATCGCATGTGATTTGGCAAAGGCTGTGATTATTTAATGCACAGCTTGTCAGAGCTGTACGGCTCTGTAATCAGTAGTAAATACTTCTCCATCTGAAAGCCAGAGGGCGCTCTTGCGCAGAAACTCAAAATATGCCCTGCCGCAGAAGATAACACGCATCATATCACTGTAGCTGAATAAACAGAAGATGGAAACGCTTTGATTAATTAAACATGACTAATAAACACACGACTGCCTTATTCTGTGCAAGAAGCCACGTCATTTCGTGATGAAGTGAGTTTGGAGTAAAAACATGTTATTAAATGTTGTCTTTTGTTGGACAAGATGCTAATAAATGCTTCTCATGTCTGAAAAGATGTTTGAGGCGTTGCTTTTTCAAATGTACAGTATAAGCGATTCAAACTCGCAGTGCTTTCAGATGGATTAGCATTTGGAGCCGTAGTTCATTGACAAGCTGCGCAAAAAAATAAAATAATCGCAGCTTTTGCGATTTCATAATGACACCAAGAATCACGTTTAAGCGATAATCACATTCAATTTCAATGTTATTTTTCGTATCATGCGACAAATCGTACAGCCCTACTCCTTAATGTGAGCTAACTTGATAAAGTCGAGCTAGGCGGGCGTGGTTTCAGCAACCAGGCACCTCAGCTCCACCCACGTCCCGCCTCTTTGACGATTTTCGGTTATCTGGGTGTGGCGCTTTAATAAACTTTTGGCAAATCTTGTTATACACCAACTGGAATAATTGGAATAATCTATCTTTCCTACTTCATCATTTCCTCTACTTCTAATTTGAAAAGGACCATTGACATTGCGGACATGTAAAATGTTTTTGCAGCACAGTTCCTATAGTTAGTAAGTCATTGTTGTTGAAATAAACAGAAATACATACAGTAACAGCAGAAAGGACTCACTTTATCCTGAAGATGGCTGTTAGCCAGGAACAGAAACCCTACAAACAGAGACAAAGAACATCATATTCAATTGCCTGTCAATCACCTCAACATTCAGAGACAATGTCTCCAGTGCCGTTTGAGGACTTGTTCGAGGCTGCGTGGGCACGTGACACCAGTTTACATAAGTGCAGTTATTCCAGATCACAGCAGGGAAGGGAGAGGCAAACAAATGGCTGTCAAAAGGCGTTGTGTGTTCCATTATGAAATCCACAGGTGTGTGTGCAGTGAGAGAGATAGAGCTGTGTGTAGATGACAAGAAAAACCGCCTGCGTGTGCTTTTTTAAAAACCGAGAGAGTGAATATATGCGAGTAAGGAAGATGAAGGGAATGTTGAGAATGCTATATATTCCAGCTTTACTAATATTTCGGTATATGCAGCATGCATACTGGTCATCCGGGTTTCTGTGCATATAGAAAATTTGCATACTATTTTCGAGAGTGAACTCCCTTTCAAAAGACTCGTGCCAGGGCTTGCACCTGTCGACATGCAGCATGTGCTGCTCTGACCTTCACAAAAAACATTGCAGATAGCTTTAAGGCCTGTTCACAACAGGGATAGTGATAAGTTTTAATAATTATTCTAATTCTAGAATAAGGAGGTCTACACCACTATATAACTAAAGCGTTATTATCATTGATATACTATTATAGTTTTTATTCATATTTAACATTTTTATTTTCACGTTTTCATTTTAATTTAAGCTACATTTTTAAAAACATGTATACAGAGTTCTTATTAATTTTTACTTCAGTATTTTATTTTAGTACTTCAAGTTAAACTAAAAGAAATTGAGAAAAGATGCCTTGGCAACTACCTGAAATAAACGTTAGCTGAAATAAAATAATATTTATTTAAAGTAATGATAATGTTTATTTTATGCTTTTAGTTTTAATTATAGTTAATCATGTTGGAATCACTTTCAGAACGACTTTTTCTAGCTGATGAACGAAAAACGTTTATCCGACTTTAAAGAACTCAAGCATTTAAATTGGCAGATGACATAACTGCAGTGCACACTTATAATTAACATAATGCGGTTATCGTTATAGTAATCATTCTTGTGAATGGAATGCGAATTTACAAAGAATAATACATAATTATTTATTAATGTACAGTACAGTCCAAAAGTTTGGAACCACTAAGATTTTTTATGTTTTTAAAAGAAGTTTCGTCTGCTCACCAAGGCTACATTTATTTAATTAAAAATACAGTAAAAAACAGTAATATTGTGAAATATTATTACAATTTAAAATAACTGTTTTCTATTTGAATATATTTGACAAAGTAATTTATTCCTGTGATCAAAGCTGAATTTTCAGCATCATTACTCCAGTCTTCAGTGTCACATGATCCTTCAGAAATCATTCTAATATGCTGATCTGCTGCTCAAGAAACATTTAATGTGTACAATTGTACAAAATATTTGTGTACAGTATTTTTTTTCAGGATTATTTGATGAATAGAAAGTTCAAAAGAACAGTGTTTATCTGAAATCTAATCTTTTGTAACATTATAAATGTCTTTACTGCCACTTTTGATTGATTTAATGCATCCTTGCTGAATAAAAGTATTCATTTCTTTAATTTCTTTTCAAAAAAATAAAAATAAAAATTCTTACTGACCCCAAACTTTTGAACGGTAGTGTATAATGCTACAGAAGCTTTGTATTTCAGATAAATGCTGTTCTTTTGAACTTTCTATTCATCAAGGAATCCTGAAAAAAAAAAGTACAAAACTGTTTTCAACATTGAAAATAATCATAAATGTTTCTTGAGCAGCAGATCAGCATATTAGAATGATTTCTGAAGGATCATGTGACACTGAAGACTGGAGTAACGATGCTGAAAATTCAGCTTTGCATCACAGGAATAAATTACTTTATGAAATATATTCAAATAGAAAACAGTTATTTTAAATTGTAATAATATTTCACAATATTACTGTTTTTTACTGTATTTTTAATTAAATAAATGTAGCCTTGGTGAGCAGACAAAACTTCTTTTAAAAACATTAAAAATCTTAGGGGTTCCAAACTTTTGGACTGTACTGTATATAGAATATGTCTAATACTATGTGTTGATTATTCTCTGTATGTACAACTTAAATGCATCTACAAGTTTCTATGTAGTAAACTACAGCTTGACTCCCACTGTTGCATGCTGAATGCTGTTTCACACAGGTTTTAACAAATAGACTGTGCAGTATTGTAGTATTCCATTCTGAATATAGTCATAAGCATCCACAATAATGACAATGCAAGCTACTTACGTTGTCCCTTTGGTCAAAGTCGACCGAGCTGGACACAGAGGTGAGACGCTCGTATCGGGAGTCAGCAGGCGTCTGCATGGCGGAGGCCACACTGAACACAAACACATATGATCAAACACACGCCCTCTCCGAGCACTGAACTTAAGCTAACATATAGGTGTACAGTCACTTAATGGCATGCCACTTCATAAATATAAGACTAAAGATTTGATCTAATACTAATATTTCCAGCAAATAACACATGCTAATTCGTTAATAATTTTGGTTTTTTTTTGAGATTTATTTGGATAGTGCTTTTTACAATACACATTGTTTCAAAGCAGCTTTACAGAAAATCATAATGTTTATAGTACCTTAATGTCACATTTAGCAGATTAGAGCTGGGCGATAATATAGTTCACATTTTACGATGATACGAGCAATCAAGCAGTTGAGATTTGCTATATAGTACTATTTTGATTGTCAGCTAAAGAAAAATCAAGTTTTTTATGTTGTTTATATATCTACAGTACAGTCCAAAAGTTTGGAACCACTAAGATTTTTGATGTTTTTAAAAGAAGTTTCGTCTGCTCACCAAGGCTACATTTATTTAATTAAAAATACAGTAAAAAACAGTAATATTGTGAAATATTATTACAATTTAAAATAACTGTGTACTATTTAAATATATTTGACAAAGTAATTTATTCCTGTGATGCAAAGCTGAATTTTCAGCATCATTACTCCAGTCTTCAGTGTCACATGATCCTTCAGAAATCATTCTAATATGATGATCTGCTGCTCAATAAACATTTATGATTATTTTCAATGTTGAAAACAGTTTTGTACTTTTTTTTTTCAGGATTCCTTGATGAATAGAAAGTTCAAAAGAACAGCATTTATCTGAAATACAAAGCTTCTGTAGCATTATACACTACCGTTCAAAAGTTTGGGGTCAGTAAGAATTTTTATTTTTATTTTTTTGAAAAGAAATTAAAGAAATGAATACTTTTATTCAGCAAGGATGCATTAAATCAATCAAAAGTGGCAGTAAAGACATTAATAATGTTACAAAAGATTAGATTTCAGATAAACACTGTTCTTTTGAACTTTCTATTCATCAAATAATCCTGAAAAAAAATATTGTACACAAATATTTTGTACAATTGTGCACATTAAATGTTTCTTGAGCAACAGATCAGCATATTAGAATGATTTCTGAAGGATCATGTGACACTGAAGACTGGAGTAATGATGCTGAAAATTCAGCTTTGATCACAGGAATAAATTACTTTGTGAAATATATTCAAATAGAAAACAGTTATTTTAAATTGTAATAATATTTCACAATATTACTGTTTTTACTGTATTTTTAATTAAATAAATGTAGCCTTGGTGAGCAGACGAAACTTCTTTTAAAAACATTAAAAATCTTAGTGGTTCCAAACTTTTGGACTGTACTGTATGTGGTGTTTTAATATGCTTTAAGATGAACCATATGCAAATTCATCAGTCAACACCATTTTTTCCCCTTAAAACTGCAGTGAAAAAAAGAAACTGCTCATAATTTCTTTTGACTGCTGAGTGGATTCTGACTAAATTAAACACCACTGTGTTCAAGAGATCAACAAACATGTCTGCGATTGGCTACATTGCTCATTGCTGCAAAAACACATTGTAAATAGAAACATTTGATGTTCATGTTACTTAATCATGTTGGAAAAGTCACGGAAGTACCGATCCAGTGTTTACAAAGTGAACTAAGCCGTGGCCTTTCCAACATGATTACGTCATGCGTGGAGCATGTGCAAGATGAGCATTTGTGGTTAAAAAGTATATATTTTATTTTTTTTTTTTTAGAAAATGGCCGATGGTTTCTCCAGATAAGACTCTTATTCCTCGTCTGGGATCATGTAGAGCTCTTTGAAGCTGCACTGAAACTGACATTTGAACCTTCAACCCGTTGAACCCCAGTGAAGTCCACTATATGGAGAAAAATCCCTCAAAAACCTTCATTTCTTTTCCACTGAAGAAAAAAAGACATGAACATCTTGGATGACATGGAGGTGAGTAAACTATCAGAAAATTTTAATTCTGAAATGAACTAATCCTTTAAATATGTCATTGTGATTGTCAAAGATAAGTTTTAAGGGATAAAATTATTTACTGCATGGAGACTTGAATGGTGGGAACGGCTCAGATTACTCCAGCTCCATCAGGGCATATCAAGGCTAACCACATGTTGGGCATGCAGCAATAAGTGACTGTGCACATACAAACGCAAACACAGAATTAGCATCAGAGGCTCAGGGGCGTTACACACAGATTGGTCACAAAGAGACTGCAGTAAACCTAGAAAGGAGATGAACATGCAGAGAGAGGAACATAAATTAGATTAGAGGCAGAGTGTGTTAAACAGAGATATGCAAAGACAATGATACAATGACCTCCAAAAGCTGTAGTTCAGAAAGTATGAACTAATAGTGGCATTTAGCTTGTGCTGCCAGTCAAAATAAAAGTCAAACGGCATCCTGTTTGATAATTTATGCAAGTGTGTCTTAAATATTAAAATAGATTTTGGGGCCAGTGTATGTGTCATTCTCTAGCTGCAATATCCACAAACACTTCTATAGGGCCACTTCTAATAAGGATCAGTACTTTCTGCTTGTCAATGACAAAAACAATCAAACAACAGGTATTCATCAAAACTAGGTCTTACAGTCACACAGGGGTTTTCTATGCCATCACAGGATGCTTTACCTCTCCCAGTAAGCCTCTTCCCTGTGGGACCTATAGGGTGCAAAGACCCTGGCCAGAAAGTGCACGCTTAGAGGAACGAAAACATACCATTTAATGGTGAAGTGTGTAGTTTTTGCAAAGAGAAACTAAGTAAACCATTTGTAGTCTGACTTCCTAATTTTGCTGTTTGTTTGAGCAGTCTGATATGTCAACAACAATGGAAGAGACAGATGAGAAAATGTAGTAGAAGGGTTCAGGAATCAATTATTTTTGCACCGAACGATGATGCGAATGGCACGGAAATTACACACTTCACCTTTAAAAGACACAAATCACACAATTATATTGATTAGCTCAGGTAAATGTGATGATTATCTCGAGAAACCCTCAACCAATGGACTCTAGGAAAGAAGTAAAGTAAAAAGGACGATAGAAATAAGTAGAAAGAGTTATTAGGAAACAAATACACAGTGAACGAGTTCACCCCAGATCCACCCGATAGAGCACACAGCAGAGGAAATGCCAGAGGGTCAATTCAAAAAGCAGACACAAGGCGTCCTTGGAAGAGAGAGCTGAAGAGTAAAAACAACACATACTATTCCTCGTCCAGACGCTGATAGTGCTGATTCCGCCTACTGAGGGAAAAGAAATGATTCAAGTTCATGCTTGACAGAAACTAGTCAAAGTATGAGATCATTCATTCAGAGGAAGAAGATACTAATACGCAGCTGATATGCAATGACACTTTTCCTTTGACTCTGTGGTGCGAGTTATTACACGTAATCACACCAAATCTTTGAGGAAGTTTGCATTATTGGTGTTTAAATAAAACAGTAAAATAAATATAAGAATGAAACCATACTATATTAAAAATACCACAAAATTGTTAAATTCTTGATACTGATTGGATGTAGCTAACAGCACGTATTTCCTGTTTTTGTTAGCAGCTTTTTCCACTTTCAAACTAGTAATGGTGGCTTGACCTGTTTGTAAACAAGATATTAAATCTGCGACATAAGGAAACAGTTCTACGACGAAAACCTGGAACACGTACACTACCAGTCAAACGTTTGGGAACATTACTATTTTTAATGTTTTTGAACAATGTCTCTTCTGCTCATTAAGGCTGCATTTATTTCATAATAAATACAGAAAAAAACAATAATATTGTGAAATATTATTACAATTTAAAATGATGGTTTTCTATTTTAATATACTTTAAAATATAATTTATATCCAGTGATCAAAGCTGAATTTTCAGCATCATTACTCCAGTCTTCAGTGTCACATGATCCTTCAGAAATCATTCTGATATGATGATTTATTATCAATGTTGGAAACAGTTATTATTTTATAACCTGTGATACTTTTTCAGGATTCACTGATGAATAAAAGGTTAAAAAATATCAGCATTTATTTAAAATAGAAATGTTTTGTAACAATATACGCTACCGTTCAAAAGTTTGCGGTCAGTAATTTTTCTTTCTTTCTTTTTTTTTTTGAAAGAAATTAATACCTTTTATTCAGCACGGATGTGTTAAATTGATAAAAAGTGATAGTAAAGATTTATATTGTTAGAAAAGATTTATATTTTGAATAAATGCTGATATTTTTAACCTTTTATTCATCAATGAATCCTGAAAAAGTATCACAGGTTATAAAATAACATTAAGCAGCACAATTGTTTCCAACATTGATAATAAATCATCAAATCATCATATTAGAATGATTTCTGAAGGATCATGTGACACTGAAGACTGGAGTAATGATGCTGAAAATTCAGCTTTGCATCACAGGAATAAATTACTTTGTGAAATATATTCAAATAGAAAACCATCATTTTAAATTGTAATAATATGTCACAATATTATTGTTTTTTTCTGTATTTATTATGAAATAAATGCAGCCTTAATGAGCATAAGAGACTGTTCAAAAACATTAAATATAGTAATGTTTCCAAACTTCACTGTTGAATCATTTATTAAAAATGTAATGCACAGCCAAGTTGTAACAGGCATTCGGCTTCATGATCTGGCTTTCCAGGATTTCACTTGACCCCGTGCAAACTTTAATAATGTTTAAATAGATGACTCGAAAGGTATAATGTAGGTGCTGTGATTCAGGGAAATGTTTATGGAACCAAATGTTCAAAATAGATCAATGAATGCTGGGTAGGTACACACAAAACAAGCCATTCCATGTATTTAAGGGTTGATGACTACCTTAAATGACTACATGAGTTGCTCGTAAAATACTGTAAATGGATCTGACTCGAGCTAAATCATGACTTTGTTAAAATAGATGTGCTAGCCTGAAACATGGAGTGCAGGTTCTGACATCAGAACATCAAAAACAGGTTCGAGATGCTTGGATATAATCAGATCTCCCATAAACAATCTCTCGTGCACTTAAATGCCGCTCAAACCAGTTTGCAAATCGCAGGATGTGAGTGTGATTGAAAGGCAGGGTCATATTACTAATCGAATAAGACTAGCTGAGCTGTCTGAACAAGCAATCCATTGGCTAAACCCATTACGCAGCAGCTGAGAGCATGCTGTTGTCTTACAGCGTTCAATGCATTCCTGCAGGAGGCATTTTCTCTGCTATCTGGACGAATCAAAGGTCTACATCATGACTGATGAATCAAGCGTCCAGCTGTATACATTTAGTCTGTACTGTACGGAATATAATTATTTTTACCTGTCGGCATCAGAGACCAACGCGAGACGGCCATAATCCCACGCCACCTTCCTCAAGACAGAGAACACACACAGCAGCACCTGGAGACCCAGAACATACATGATGTTACACAATCAAATTCACACATGCATTCAAACACAAATGCCGAACAGGCACAATTATGAAACACATTCCTAAAGTGCATAAATTTAGAACCGCGGCAAAACTAGATCATCACAGATTTAATCGAAGATTATCAGAAATATGTAACTAGTGTGAATGATAAAGATGTCCACAGAATTTAAAGCATATTTACAGATCCCCAGTCAACATGAAAATTGCTTTCGCAACCTGCTAACTTTACTTTTATCCATTGGGAATTGATTGGATAATGGAAAGTGGGCATTCTACACCACACCAGACCTGACATGAATGTGAATTTGCAGTTAATTGAACAATGACCTCCATTTATTGCAGTTGACTCCCCTCCTGAAACACCACTGGCATCCACTTATGAGGAGGCATTTTGACTGAAACATGGAGGATGAAAGTCAAGTTCACCCTTGAGAGCATCTGGATGTAAGTTGTAATTTTTACATTATCACTAATCAACATTAAAGGGTTAGTTCACCCAAAAATGAAAGTTCTGTCATTAATTAATCACCTTCATGTAAGACCTTCGTTCATCTTCAGAACACAAATTAAGATCTTTTTGATGAAATCCGAGAGGTATATGACACGTCCATAGACAGCAATACATTTTGTGCGCAGAAACAAAATGAAAATAATGACTTTATTCATCAATCTCTGCCCTGTCATTATCTTACGCAGGTGACGCAGTAACACAGTGAAGCTTCAGTGTTTACATCAGAATGTTGGCTCAGTATTGGCCAGCTCTGGTCATGTGATCAGCATGACGCATGCATGTGATGCTGACGCAGGAGCCGGCCAATAACGAGTCGGCGTTCTGACGTAGAACCTGGAGGTGCTGGATGAAAAATGAGAATGACACAGAAGAGAAGAGATTGTTGAATAAAGTCGTTATTTTGTTTTGTTTTTGCACACAGAAAGTATTCTCGTCTCTTCATAACATTAAAGTTGAACCACTGCAGTCACATGACTGTTTTAACAATGTCTTTAGTACCTTTCTGGACCTTGAAAGTGTCGATTATATTGCCGTCTATGGGCGAGTCACCTCTCGGATTTCATCAAAAATTTCTTAATTTGTGTTCTGAAGATGAACGAAGGTCTTAAAGGTGTGTAACGACATGAGGGTGAGTAATTAATGACAGAAATATGATTTTTGGTTGAACTAACTCTTTAAAGTCACTATGAAATGGAAGTAGTTGTTGATTGGAATTTGAGATGTGGGCGTTGCTTTTAAAAATGAATGCAATATTGTTGTTGATTGTGGAGAGGTGGCGTTTAAAGGTGAAGTTACAAAAATAAAGCGTATTGTATGATGTTTATTACATTAAGTGCACAAACAACATGCTTGAAATATGAAATTAATGTCTATGTATTGCATAATAACAAACTGGAAACAGATATTGGAAGCAAAAAACATGCCTAATATAATATAAGCTAAGATAGCAGGCTAATCGGGTAGAAATAGGCTATGCTAGTACATAAGCCAACTAAAAACAGTAAGAACAAGAAATGCTTGATTTGACAAACTATAGCTTCTGTTATATGGTCATTGTAATGCATTTTAAACAATATAAATCAAAGTGATTTTGCAGAAATTATGATCAGGTACTAAAAACACTATCCATTAAAAGCCAGTTGAACAAACGGGATCACTCGGGTCCTAAAGGAGACACGATTCCTGGGGGGCTAAACACCCTCTGGCTCAGCCACACCCCAAACTCACGCTACTGGTTGAGCTGGAATGGCATACTAATGAATACTAGAATAAAATGGGGTAAGAGAATGTATTTTAACCTTTAAGTGGTCTAAATGAAATCACCAGAGAAGTCTCACCGGAAGATTATAGAGTTTACAATAAAAATTATAACATGCATTTGCAAAATAGTGCAGGAATGTGTGTTAAGAAAGTAAACAGGGTCCAGATTAATTTCATGTTGACTTTAAATGACAAACCCATTACAAATGAACAAATGAAAATTGTAAGCTTGTGATGCGCACCAAGAAGCACATGAAGTCGAGCGCGAGTACGGTGGGCACTCCTCCGAAGGGCAGGCCCTGGAGCACGGTGCTGCGGATCCGGGCCGTATAGCAGTAGTCCCTGGAGGTGTTGCTGAAGGTGGCGTTGGAGCCGGAGCAGCTCTCCGGGGGTGTGCATCCCTGTGCTTCACTGCTCCCAACCATCATGAGCAAAACTAAGACAATCAGCATCCTCAGTACTGCTGCATCCTGAAACTCCACCTGTTAGGAGACGAGAGGAAGAGCGTTATTAATAACTTGCATGTAGATGACCCAAAGGTAACAAAAATGGACGAAAAGCTCTAATACTGATCACCTGGGGTCTTTAAAGGGATAGTTAGATGTGAAAACAATGTCTGTCATTCTGCATGTTTTACAAAAGAAAGAAATTCATAGAAATTTTTGGGTTAACTAATCCTTTAAGAACATAGCTGAACACATTTAAAGATCGAAAAGCCTGAAATAATGGCAAACAATCAATCTGGCTTTTGCTTTCTTCAGAAACTAAAGAGAACGGTTTTGCAAAGTATCTTACAGGAAAGACCGGTTCTGTAACGTAAGAGAGAATGCATTAAGAGAACACACATCAGCAGTCGCAGCTCGATATCATAAATCTGATGTCTAAAGGTGGAACTTGGCGAATTATGTAACTGCATGAAAGCTCTGCTGTGAGTGACTGAAAACAGATCTCTACATTAAGAGATTTGTGGACCTCCAAGGCTGTGCATGCTGTGCTCTGGCTCAACACAGACACATCTATATTCCTCCTACGGTGAGATCAGCCACCAAACGGATTGACAATGGACAGTCAGTTTGAGGCATCTCTCGGAGGCCAAATGCACCAACTGTACCAAGTTCTTCCCGAGGGAACACTGTCTAAAATCGCCCGTATATTTAAAATACTAAGGAATATTTCACTAAAAACTATAATAGTATCTCAATGACACTAAATTAATAATATCCTGATAGTTTACTCACCTCCATGTCATCCAATATGTTCATGTCTTTCTTTCTTCAGTGGAAAAGAAATTAAGGAAAACATTCCAGGGTTTTTCTCCATATAGTGGACTTCACTGGGGTTCAACGGGTTGAAGGTCCAAATGTCAGTTTCAGTGCAGCTTCAAAGAGCTCTACATGATCCCAGACGAGGAATAAGAGTCTTATCTAGAGAAACCATCGGACATTAAAGCAATTATATACTTTTTAACCACAAATGCTCATCTTGCACTGCTCTGTGATGCATAATCATGTTGGAAAGGTCACGGAAGTACCGATCCAGTGTTTACAAAGTGGAGCATCACAGAGCAGTGCAAGATGAGCATTTGTGGTTAAAAAGTATATCATTTTTATTTATTTTTTTAGAAAATGTCCGATGGTTTCTCTAGATGAGACTCTTATTCCTCGTCTGGGATCATGTAGAGCTCTTTGAAGCTGCACTGAAACTGACATTTGGACCTTCAACCCGTTGAACCCCAGTGAAGTCCACTATATGGAGAAAAACCCTGGAATGTTTCCTGGAATGTCTTCATTTCTTTTCGACTGAAGAAAGAAAGACATGAACATATTGGATGACATGGAGGAGAGTAAATTATCAGGAAGTTTTAATTCTGAACTAATCCTTTAACAAATATTACCACTGGTCATTTACATTTGCTAATATTTTGTTTAAAGGATGCAACAAATCTGCTAAAGGAACACACACACATTGGCTGTCCAGAGTGTGTATTAATGTCAGAACCAAAAGTTATGTTAACTGTGTCAGCAGGACTCTGACTTTTCCAATGGAAAATAAATACAGCATATAAGGGTGATGGGGGAGAGAAAGTCACACGCTGTGTTTCGTAATAAACCAAATTCTGTGCCAAGCCAGCTGAAGGTGAGGTTACTTATCAGCATATCATCTTTGACACCAATTCACTTTCAAATTCCAATACATTACAAGGAAAGTGAGCACTTTAAATAATTGTTTAACAGCAGAATTCCTGGGGAAAAAATAAAATAAAAATACATTACCCATGATACTGCAAAGAAAATCTCTACCAATCAGAGAATCACAAGCACTTCACACACTTTAACGCCCATCCACTCCCATTGAGGACTGCAAATGATGTCGAAAGTATACATTCTTGAACTTTTGTCTTTTTGTTTCAAATCAAACACTGTAAACCCGAATAAGTTGGCAAAACTCAAAAAAACTGAGGCAATCAGTTGAAGTTTAAGTAAGCAGAACTGGCTTACTTAATATTAACTCATATTTTAATTGTTCTTAACTTGAGTACACCAATTCATATATGGAACTTAAAATTATCATATAACCTCAATGTAAACATTTTTATTAGTGTAAACTTAGCTAGCTATAACAAGCAATTTCAGAAAATGCTAATTTGCTAACATGTTAACAATAGTGCGGTTGCTGAATGAGTACAGCAATATGAAACATCATATTTGCTCTCAAACCTGCACCACTTGATGGAAACTCTCCAAAAACCTCACATGATCAGAAACTCTCACACTTAACATTAATCTTGCACAAAAAAACAACATTTGCTCTCCCTTTCGAGTGCTATGGGCAAAGCATGCTGGGAAATAGAAATCCCGCCCAGTTTCTGTTAAACTGAAGTTTGTCTTAATTAAAAGAAGTAAGTTCATTAAACTCAAAACTATGAAACCGTTTAGTTTACTTAAAATATATCAGTTCTGTTAACTTGAAAGAAAAAGAAAGTGGTAAATACTCATGAAAGTTAATTTGACTGAACTAATTTGTTTAATTTAAGTTTGTCCTACTCAAACCAATTAATTATTTTAAGTGTTAGGGTTTACAGTGAAGTTTATAATGTTATGATTCATAGGGCTGGGTATTGACACAATTTTCACGATTCGATTCGATTCCTATTATTTTGGATGTAGTATTTCAGTTACAGTACATGGTAAATTTTCTAGAGGAAAAAAATCTCTCAACTAATGCTGTAAACTACACATGTTGAAAGTTAAATTAACTTATTTATAAACAAATACTTAAATTACACACAGTGATATTATTATTATAAATAAAGTTTAGAATTACATAATCATATTTCTACTCCAATTCGTTTTTGTGAAATATAAACATTTAAATCGTGGCTGTCATAACTGATTTATTCAAACATGCATTAAATATTGAAGAACATTAAAGATTATAATGAATATGTGACGGTGCATAGCTATATTTATCAGAATGCTGCTTTCTAGAGTCACTTTTCTAGCTGACTAATGAGTTTATGGTCACTGAATATGTTTTTCTGAGGTAAATGTGACGTCACGTGACAGTGAAGCTGTTTTATTGACGTCTTTCCGAGGTTGAAGCACTGATTGAGCGATTACACGAGACATGATACGGATTTCAGTAAGTTGTACTGTATATTTTAACATACCTTCAGATGTTCATGCATGTTTATTTCGCTGTAACTGGTATTAAAGCGGAGGAGAGGATGATCACATGCTTCTCTTTAACTGAGGTGCTAAAGCGATCTGTCACGCCACATTAAACAGCGCCAAAACGGTATTTATCTTTTGAATCTCATAATAAGATGGATGTCGTTTGAAATCTGAGACTTTGCTTCATATCAAAAGTAACAAAGATTATTGCGATTTATTGGATGAGAGGCGCTACATATTCTGCTCATTCATCAACTGAAAACAGACTAGACTAATCGATTCTTGGGATTTAAGAACCGATATCGGTTTGTAAAAATGAAAATCAGTGGTCTTGGTGTTTTGGTGTCCAAAGTCAGTGTTAGGGGTCTGCACTTCTTCACACAGAACACAATGAAACCATAAAAACGCCAGATTAGATCAATCAGTTAACTGCATTAAATTCAACGCATTTAATTAACCGCAAATGTAAATGCATTGCCTCTGGCAGCCGTGGAAGAGTTCCTTTGGGACAGATGGCTGGGACATCCACCCCGCTGCTGTTCCTCTGAACTCATCGCTAATGCCGAGTCATGAAAACAAACAGCGCATGACAGCAAACGTTACAAGCTTGTGACAGCCAAGCTCTAATAAAAGCATCAGGTTGCAAATGATCCATATTACAGAGACTCATTCACTGACTGACTGCCTTTATTTAAGTTCAATTAGGCCTGCTGTTACACGGACAGATCTTGTGACTTCCTGGCATCCTCAAAACTCATACAGTCAGTCTCATCTTGACAAACCATATGTTGTCAGGCTGATGTCGTAAGGTTGAGCGCTGATAGATTGTTGCTCTTTCACCTGTTTTTGAGATGTCTGGAAATGTGGTCAACAGATCAATGAGAGAACTGATCCCGAACGGTTCACTGGAAACTACAAAGCATACCGAAACATGCTGACACTTGTTAAGTTCTGAAGTGAACTGAAAGTTCTGACCTCAAAAAGTTTGACAACACTATAAATCACTGCTGATTTGATTGTTATATTCAATTATTTGTCTACCTCTACAATCTTGCTTTCATATCATCGATGGAGAGAAATTATATACCAGTCTGCTTTCTATGTTGATTAGGAAACTTTAAAGCAGATGAGAATATCAGACAAAAAATATGATGTAACATGTCTCCAGTGCTGCTGACCTCCTTCGTGCAAGTTTCATTCCACTGGGCTCAGCAAAACTCACATGATCTAGTCTGCGAAAGTTCATCATCTCAGGCCAACAGGTCACATTAGAGTATTGATCTGAGTTCACAACACCTGCAGCATTCACTAAAATCAAACTTGGGCAAAACTGAGAATTACAAAAAAAAGTGGCTCCTATTCAAATCATGAGTGTGAATTTGAATCGAATTATGTATTCTTAGTGTTCTTGTACAATACAAATTCATTCATTTATATCGTTATATTTAATTTGCATTACAAAAAAATACTAATTAAATACACAATTCAAACAAGGAAATATCTAAAGTTTCTTGAGATGTCCATATGGTAATGTTTATGGGTAATTCATACTGAAAAATAAAATATTCATAAAAACTATATGGACAGAAATGTTATGAATTTAATTTAAACAATTTTAATAGGAATGCACGATATATCGGCCACCATATCGGTATCAGGCGATATATGTTGACTTTTAATGTTATCGTTGAGTCATTCCACGAAACCGGTACGATTTGGACTTACACGTTTTTAGATTTTTTACCAAAATGTATTACTTTTCTGAACACCCCACAACATTAATGACATATTTAACTTCCAGAAAAACATATTTTCCCATCCCAGGCATCAAATCCCTATTATTATTGGTCATTATTTTAAGTTATGGACACTATGGGAGCTCTCTGAATATTATTATAAAATGTATTTGTGATAAAATCAACATTTTCCTATTAATCAGATGTCCCTCACACTAATTCAGTAATTGTGAATAAAAAGTTACATAAAATCTCACACTTTTGCTACTAAAGCCTGAAATTGGCACTTTTTGTGACAGAAACCTCATCATTTTTGATCAAAGGCTTAACTTGAGAATTTGAACTGAAATCAGTTTTCTTATGATTGATCTGAACATTTCAGACAGAGTTCAACTAACTTTAAATTACTTTTTCATAAATGTGATTTTAATGAATAATCATGAATTTACTTAAAAAATGAATTTAAAAAAGCACATTTATGTGAATGGCAAAATGAATGGTCTTTTTCCTAATTTTATTATTCATATCCCAAGAACACTTTCATAGAAGGGACGTGACAAAATAGGTTGTGTCAACTGAAAAAAACAAAATAATTTCTAATATAAAGATAAATGTATGTCATGTTTTTAAACATTATTAAAGGAGACATTTCAATTAATACAAAAAGCTTTTAAAAATATATTTTGGTGACCCAATAGAGAAGAAAACATTCTGATTTAGATTTATCGGCCAATATATCGGTTATCGGCTTTCAGATATAAAGAATTATCGGTTATCAGCCAAAATTTTCATATTGGTGCAAGAAATATTCTTTAAAAAATTATGGACATAAAATGTTTTGAATTTAATTTAAAAAATGCAATCATAATTCGGCATACAATTCTGAATGGTACTGCACAACCATAATAAATAATACATTAGCCTTGCTACTATTTAATGGAGAGTAACAACATCAAGTGACCTTGGATCAGCACAAACCACTGCTATTGCCTGTAAAATACTAACAAACAAACAAACAAGTGATTTCTACACCCAAGAAACACTATCGTTCTGCAATGCTTACAAACACATCACCTTCATGCCCTGTTGGACTACACTTTAGAGTGTGGCTTTCATGAGACAGACAGACAAATCGAAAGCTGTGGATAAGAATGTGCCGTTCTGATAATCTGTTCTTTCGGGTTGTTGGCCTCAAGGTGAAAGGAAATAGTCGATCATTAACCACATTACAAGAGTGAAGTAATACTGGCACCATTTCATCGTGCTAAGCTGTAAATAACATATTATAACATCATTTCCAAAGTCAAAGTCATTCCAATTCACAAACACTATCAGCAGTCTTCAAGAGAACATTCGAAAACTTTCATTTTGTTTTACTGGACTGTAATGTGATATACAACAACAATTAATACCATGGTATCACTGTCTGCTACTGAATTTCACCACCTGTATCTAACAACGAAATAAATATTTCCTGATCAAGTGCTGAAGACTTTGCCACTTTATTTTTAACATGTACTCTATATTCATTTTCATATACTTATCACTGAATGCAATTGTCTAGTGTCTCATATATCAGCAAACTGATTCTCATTACAAGCATTTACATGTCCAGTGACAGGACTGAAAGGTAAGGCAATGTTTTTCATAAACACTTTGTTATACTGGTTTCGTTATAGTGGTCCGTAAGGCTATGCAGAGTTGTAGACAAAGTCACAGCAGCACCTTTTACACTTCCTCCTGAACCAAAACAACAAACTCATGCTGTGTTCATGCCATGTCATAACCGTAATTACAAAATGGCAACCCGTGACATTGTACTCTGAGCTGTTTACGTCCTCAAGACTCAAGATTTATGTATTTCTATCTCAACACAATCAATGCTGAAATTAATCTGCAGCAGTCAGGTACAAGTCATTATTATTGTAATGTTATGTGCTTTAAGACATGAGGTCATTTAACGCCGTCTCTCGTGATGCTTTGCAGACTCTGCTCTGGCTGTGCGCGTTCATGTGTTTTGGAGGAGGCGTGGCTTTAGAGACGCTCTGAAGGAAGGGTGGGATCTTCTGCCTTCAAAGCTAACTTGCTATTGCTAGCCTCTCTGAAACTGCCTATCCTACCCTTAAAAGATGACAGCTGATGGCTATCCTGCACACCCTGAAAGTTTTACAAGTATAAAACACAAGAACAAACCGAAATCATTTTATCACTGCAGTGCACTGATGTGTATTTTTCTGAAACATTGCCCAGTGAAGAGCCTTGATAGGCCGAAATATTGGCCAGACTGATATGTGCTGAATTTAGCCATTTTTAAATGTCTAAATAATCCACATTGACGAAAAAAAAAAAACATTTCAAACTGTTAGTTCACCCTTGTGCCAGTTCCAAAGTCAACCACCAACCTTGTCAAAATTTATCAAACTACACTCTAAAAAATCTGTGAAATTTATGATTAAAAAAAACAGCAGCTGTGGTCGTCAGAAATTGAAATATACAATGGCAACATTTGAAGTTTTATGGATTGAAATTAGGACTGTATGATTCATCGAAATCGGAATAAAATTGCGACGTGAGCATGCACGATTTCTAAACTGCAGAAAGTTTTTTCCGCCAGCTCTGAATGCAGCGTGACTAAATCTAGAGTGAGGTTTACCATTACGACGAAAGAAAGCAAGAAACAGGGGAGGCGAATTCAGGGAAGGATCAGGATCAGGATTTCCAAAAAAATGTAGAGCTGCACAATCACTCGTTAAAAGATTGTGATCTCATCTCAATTTAAAACCCACACAATCTTATTCCTGAATGTCAGTGATTCTACTGTCTATTAAACTTTTGACAAGTACGATCACACTGAACATTCAAATCTTTTCAACCACACTGTATCTTTATTTCGGTCTCACAATAATTCGTATTATCACAGAAGTACTGGGATAAAAGTTTATAGTTTGGATATAAACACTGATGTCTATGGTTGTGATCAAAATAGAGTAAATCACCTTTTGAATTTGAAACTTGACACTTCAAATAAAGATTGTATCAATTACATCATTGCACCAGTAGGTGGCGACACGTGACTGTAAAAAAAAATGTATTTGTCATTGAATCATTCAAGAAATTAGTTCAAAAATATTGATCTAGTGAAGTCTTTATGAGTGAGTCATTGAATCATTCATTCAACCCGACTTTTTTTTTTGTTTAGTTGTCTATTCAGAAATGTGAGGGAATCATCATCTCTATTTTAAACAAAAGTCGTGATTCTCAGTTTATCCAGAATCATGCAGCTCTAAAAAAACAAATTATATAGACAAGTATGTGTTTAAGGAAATATTTAAAATTGTGATTAAAATCCATATTGCAATATTGATAAAAAAAATCATGATAGTATTTCTATTTTTTTTGTCCGTATCACACAACCCTTATTGAAATAATGATATAATATTAATAAACCAAAGGTACTAAAATCTCTTTTGTACCTATATAATACTGACAACCACCATAAATACACAGGTGGTGTATTGCATTTAGATGATCATTTATGTTTCCAAAATAGTTCATTCTAAGCTGACATTGTACAAAATAAGTGTTGATTTTGTGTCAGCAATTAGAGCATGGTCAGTCTTTCACCCTGGGCTCTCAATATTAGTACTGGCCACTAATAAAGCACTCCAAAGCCTGAAGGCAACATTACTAAGGCTCACGTGGAGGATGGCACATTTGAATCTTGTTTGCTATACCATGCAAACTGTACGTTTGAGTCAGGGAGAAGACAGGATATGAGGTGACAAATGGAACGTATGCTGAGCCCCAGGAGCAGTTGTTGCTTTCCTGAACAAGACCTGGTTGAAAGGAGCTTTGTAAGATATGACATTCTCCTCAGTTTTATCAAATCCAACCCAAGCCCAAAGGGTAAACTTCATTCTGACTCCTGAGACAATATTAAACTTGGAGTGAAGCCCTCATCCTTTTGAAATGGTTTTAAAACTGTATCCAATTTCTAGAAGCCACCTCCAAGACACCAAAGCTCAATATATTGATTTCCGTTGCACTAAGATCTGTTCCAGAGGCCAAACGCAAAGATCAACTAACTGCAACAGAACTGAGTGATTTATCACAGGATAATCAAACTTTGGCAGACTGAAGGTTTTTTATAGGGATGCACGATATATCGGCCACCATATCGGTATCGGCTGATGTAAGTTCATTTTAATGTTATCGTTATTGGCCAGATAAGAAAATTTGGCAGATATATTAAAGCCGATAACTATGTGAACTGTTCACCATGATAGTTTTGAATTGCTTGAAATATGATTGAAATACAGTAAGTGCAACATGTACAGTGCAAGTCTGTCATATAATCTACATAATATTATAATGAGAACTTTATAATTATGTGTTTGAGACATGGCTTTTAATGGTGAGACTTTTGTTTTTGTAATCAGGCTCTCAAAAATTATATAAAAATGTTGATTTAGATTTATCAGGTAATATATCGGTTATCGGTTTTCCAATATAAAGAATTATCGGTATCGGCCAATATTTTCATATCAGTGCATCACAAAGTCACTGGGATACCAATAAACAACTAGTTAAACTCAAGGCACATGAAACATGAAAGCTACCATAGATGGAAAAAGTCAAAGGAAGTAATTAGTGCACAAAATAAACAATGAACCACATAATTTTATTCCTCATTTAACTACAATATCATGCTTTTCTGTTCTCTCTGACCACGGGTTTTCAATATTTGATGAGCACCCCCATACTAAAATTTAAAATGCAGGTTTTTGTGTTCATGTATAAAGACCCAATTTATACTGTGAAAATATTAAAAATGTGGTGTGGAAAATATTTTTATTATGTTTTAATTTAAAAATGACATTTTTTCTACTCACTGTATTTATTTATTTACATCAAATTTATATTATTTTTTTGTATTTTTGGGGAGGGATGCACTGATATGAACATTTTGGCCGATACCGATAACCGATATATTGGCCGATAAATCAAAATCTTTGAAAGCCTGATTACAAAAACAAAAAGTCTCACCATTAAAAGCCATGTCCCAAACACACAATTATTATAATGTTATATCATTATAATTTTAAGTAGCTTATATGACGGATTTGCGACAGATTATTGTATTTTCCTATTTGAAGTGATTTTCAATGATATTTCAAACAATTCATAACCATCATTGTGAACAGTGCACATCTGAAGGAAATAATCTATTATTTATCAGCTTTAATATATCGGCCAAATTTTCTTATCGGGCAGATAACGACATTAAAAATTAACATATATTGGCCGATACTGATATGGTGGCCGATATATCGGGCATCCCTAATTTTCTATATTTTCTCGTGGCTCCAGTTTAAAAACCTGTTCTAGACTGTTTAATGCAATTTCCAGTAAATTTTGCAATTCCAGAAGCTCAAATTCAATGTAAACGAACATAAAACAACACTTTAGATACACAAATGTTTATGTTTTACAAAACACTATGGATCAGAATATGTGTCACTAGAGCCATAATCTGTCATGATGCCGGTGAGGACTGACACTAATCGGCAGATTAGCTATGCCACATATCATCTCATGTACATCTAACTCTAAAATAACCACATAAAATAAAATAGCATAGACATAAAACTGACTTTTGGAAAAACAGCTGCGTCTCTAGAAGATGAGGCTAATCAATCCACGCCACATAACGTCAAACTAACCATATAGACTGTTTGTGAGTGAAACCACTATATTTAGTCATTAAAAGATAAATAGTGAATTAGGTACTGATCTACCTTAAGAATACTTCCTAATAAAGTTAAATAGTTGTTCAGTTAGCTACAGCTAATGTGCTTAGCCGAACTGTTAGCCACTTTGTTGTGATTTCTCATCAACCGGGTTAAATTATTTAACATTGGTATAAATTTACTTATACTAAATTTATCCACCGCAATGATCAGACTGACAACACTCAAACTAGTTAGTTCAGATGGTACAAGTTAAGTTAACTCACCTGGCCGGAGTGGTCAAAGCCAAATAGCTCTCGGTTAGCTACTGCTGTAATATCCCAAAATAACCGTAATAATAACAAAATTCCAGTTCAGGATTTCCTCGGGAAGGTTTAGTAGTGTTGGGAAAAACTAAACGCTGAAGATTAGGCCATCATTCAGTTAGTGTCTCATCTACGACACTGACACTCAACAAGCCCTAGCATGGCTGTAATGGATCGGGCCGGTGACGGTGTATGTATGGTTGATAGGCAACCCACGAACTGTTTCTCAGCTGGGGCGTCGTCCATGCTCGGGTATGTTCGGATTCTTTCGGTCATATTCGACTCCGCTTCCGAATTCTGTTGATCGCGTTCGGAATTGCTCGGAATCGTTCGGTCACATTCGTTCTTTTTAAATGGATTTGTCACCTGGTGGCGGTTGTTATGCAGAAATTTAGCTTGAAATCTATTGTTAAAGTCAGCAGAAACAGAAACGTATCTTTCTACACATATTTAATGCACTTTTTTTTTTAGCCAATTCAAAGTATATAATTGGCATGGTTATGTTTACATATAATATTGCCAAAGCGTTGTACACAAAACAAGTAATGACAAGAAAAATAAATGTATGCTCTAAAAAATGCTGGGTTAAAAACAACCCGGTTACAGATGTTAAATTAACTACATGACATGCAGGAAAAAAATAGTAGGCTAAATCGTTCGTTCCCTTGATTTATAAATCATGTCCATGTCCAATTAGTAAATAGTTTGTGTGCACAAATTAGTAAATCGAGGGAATGAATTAGTAAATCGAGGAAACAAATTAGTAAATCTAGGGAACGAATTAGTAAATCGAGGGAACGAATTAGTAAATCTAGGGAACGAATTAGTAAATCGAGGGAACGAATTAGTAAATCGAAGGAACGAATTAGTAAATCGAAGGAACGAATTAGTAAATCGAGGGAACGAATCAGTAAATCGAGGGAACGAATCAGTAAATCAAGGGAACAAATTAGTAAATCGAGGGAACGAATTAGTAAATCTAGGGAACGAATTAGTAAATCGAGGGAACGAATTAGTAAATCGAGGAAACAAATTAGTAAATCTAGGGAACGAATTAGTAAATCGAAGGAACGAATTAGTAAATCGAGGGAATGAATCAGTAAATCGAAGGAACGAATTAGTAAATCGAGGGAACGAATTAGTAAATCGAGGGAACGAATCAGTAAATCGAGGGAACGAATCAGTAAATCGAGGGAACGAATCAGTAAATCGAGGGAACGAATTAGTAAATCGAGGGAACGAATCAGTAAAACGAGGGAACGAATTAGTAAATCGAGGGAACGACTCAGTAAATCGAGGGAATGAATCAGTAAATCGAGGGAACGAATCAGTAAATCGAGGGAACGAATTAGTAAATCGAGGGAAGGAATCAGTAAATCGAGGGAACGAATTAGTAAATCGAGGGAACGAATTAGTAAATCGAGGGAACGAATTAGTAAATCGAGGGAACGAATCAGTAAAACGAGGGAACGAATCAGTAAATCGAGGGAACGAATTAGTAAATCGAGGGAACGAATCAGTAAAACGAGGGAACGAATTAGTAAATCGAGGGAACGACTCAGTAAATCGAGGGAACGAATTAGTAAATCGAGGGAACGAATCAGTAAATCGAGGGAACGAATTAGTAAATCGAGGGAAGGAATCAGTAAATCGAGGGAACGAATTAGTAAATCGAGGGAACGAATCAGTAAATCGAGGGAACGAATTAGTAAATCGAGGGAAGGAATCAGTAAATCGAGGGAACGAATTAGTAAATCGAGGGAACGAATCAGTAAAACGAGGGAACGAATTAGTAAATCGAGGGAACGAATTAGTAAATCGTGCACACAAATTAGTAAATCGACGGACCAAATTAGTAATTCGTGCGCACAAATTAGTAAATCGAGGGAACGAATTAGTAAATTGTGCACACAAATTAATACATCGAGGGACCAAATTAGTAAATCGAGTGAACGAATTAGTAATTAGTGTGCACAAATTAGTAAATCGAGGGACCAAATTAGTAAATCAAGGGAATGAATTAGTAAATTGTGCACACAAATTAATACATCGAGGGACCAAATTAGTAAATCGAGGGAACGAATTAGTAAATTGTGCACACAAATTAATACATCGAGGGACCAAATTAGTAAATCGAGTGAACGAATTAGTAATTAGTGTGCACAAATTAATAAATCGAGGGACCAAATTAGTAAATCAAGGGAATGAATTAGTAAATCGAGGGAACGAATTAGTAATTCGTGCGCACAAATTAATAAATCGAGGGACCAAATTAGTAAATCGAGTGAACGAATTAGTAATTAGTGTGCACAAATTAGTAAATCGAGGGAACGAATTAGTAAATCGTGCACACAAATTAATAAATCGAGGGACCAAATTAGTAAATCAAGGGAATGAATTAGTAAATCGAAGGAACGAATTAGTAAATCGAGGGAACGAATCAGTAAATCGAGGGAACGAATTAGTAAATCGTGCGCACAAATTAGTAAATCGAGGGAACTAATTAGTAATTCATGCGCACAAATTAGTAAATCGAGGGAACGAATTAATAAATCGAGGAAACGAATTAGTAAATCGAGGGAACGAATTAGTAAATCGAGGGAACGAATTAGTAAATCGTGCACACAAATTAATAAATCGAGGGACCAAATTAGTAAATCAAGGGAATGAATTAGTAAATCGAGGAAACTAATTAGTAAATCATGCGCAAAAATTTGTAAATCGAGGGAACGAATTAGTAAATCGTGCACACAATTTAATTTTTTTCTTGCATGTCATGTGTGGGGCTCCGTAGAAAATGGACAAACCCAGTGAATGGGTTGTTTTAACCAAAGACTTTTCTCGTATTGTTTTGAATGGGAGAAAGTGCAACGCACAATATGGTGGAATAAGTCCCGCCTTCTGCACATGCGCATTGGTCTTAAAGGGACTTTGGCTATCTTTGAAACGCCTCTCGGGCATGCAAGTGCAGCTCCTATCTCTTTGAATGGGGAAACATTAAATTCTCCAAAGCTGTTCGCCAAGCTTTCGATTAAATTTCATATTTGAAATCACCAGTGAAATCTGACAGCTGTCTCATAAATTCTGTTTCTAAACGCTTGAATCATGACAAAAAACTGTTTTTCTGGCTGGATCAAACTAATGCGCATGTGCAGTCCTAAATGCGCGTCTCTATAGGAATCGCGCGTCTGACAGTTTCTATAGGAACCGGAGCTTCTAACGGCCGCTGCAGTGACGCGATGACATTACCAATCAGCGATTGGCTCTTATTTAGAAGGCGGGACTTATTCCGCTATATTGCGCGTTGCACTTTCCCCCATTCAAAACAATACGAGTGACGCGTCTTGTGTTATTCTATAGTCTTTGTTTTGACCCAGTGGTTTTTTAAGTGTATTTGCACTAAATTGTTCTGGTGTGATTTTGAGGTCTTTTTTAAGGAGATCTCTAGAAAAGAGAATTTGTTTTGTTCTTAATTTGTTTATTATTTTAGGGAAATATCATATTCATAAATGTCAGTGGGCAAAAAATACACCTAGTTTAATACAGTTTAAATTTGAGCTTTGTCATTATCTTAAATCATTGGAGGGTGTAAGGAACACCAAAGCAAAAAAGACTACAGACTCCTGTAAGGCCTTGAAATTCTATCCTTTGTAAGAATCTTTGTATTTATGCATTTGATTTCAATACCCCTGTGTATATAGTTATTTATCCTTGTATTATATGTCTTTAATTTATTATTGTTCTTTAAATTGGTTTATTATTTTTTTTGTACTATTGTTATTTTTTTTTGTAATGTATATGTTTTTACTGAATTTCTTGCTGCTGTTATTTATTTATTTTTGTTTTTTTACTGAATAAAGCATTTATATATAAAAATAATAATAAAAAAAAGTTTTAACCCAGTGGTTGGGTTAAATGTTTGCCCAACCTGCTGGGTAGTTTTATTTAACTCAACTATTGTTTAAAAATTACTGTATTGCTTGCTATGTTGGAAATTAACATTTATTAATAAGTTTAATGAATAATAATTAAACAATAAACATTTATTAAATTTCTTATTAATAAATGTTCACATTTTGATTATTATTGTTGCCTCTAGTAATTATGTGTCTGATTTTAAGTTCATTTTAAGTCAGACATATAGTAATTTTTAAACAATAGTTGAGTTAAATAAAACGACCCAGCAGGTTGATCAAACATTTAACCCAACTGCTGGGTCAAAATAACCCAATAACTGGGTTTGTCCATTTTTAACCCAACTTGGGTTGTTTTTAACCCAGCAGTTTTTTAGTGTACAATATTACAATAATAAATAACAATAAAATAGGATTAAAGTAATGCGCTAAGAATTGAATAAAATAAGATAAAAAAATTAAAATATTTAAAAAAAGGTCTTAATAAACAATATTTATGAATAAAGTAGTACTGCCATCTAGTGGCTATGTAAACATTCCCATCCTTCGATCATGTTCTTGTTTTGTAGAGCTGTCGCGTCTCGGTGTTTTCGATATTTTGTGAATATTTCGCTTCTTATTTAGATAATTGTGATTTAATTTAAGCTCACGTGTTTCTGATGTTTTGAATGCGTCATCACAGGCTGCATGTAAACAAATTTACACCGAACTTATCAGACAGGGCGATTTTCCAGTATTTATTTTTATTATTATTTGCATGGCACATAATATAGTCGTCAGCAAGACGGATCCCTTGGGATATGCACAGCATAGTGGAGCTCAAAGGAGTCAAGTGTGGATATCGCTGTGGCTACTGTGGGAATGAAGGAGGGAAAGCCTCATACGGTAAGTGAAGCTTAAATAAACACAGATAACAAATTAATTAATTACAAACACACTTCCGTGTACAGTACAAACAAAACAAGTTACATTATTTTGTAAGGCAAACAGCGATAGTTTTGAATCATTAATGTTTTATTACTTTCTCGCCAGTAGGGGGCTTTTACCACTACAGGAAATGTAAATCTGTGCTTCCAGGTCATGTTTAAAGCGCTCGAATCCATGATCCTACTACGGTGAATGTTTTGTTCATGAATATTAACTATGTCATGGTGACGTCGTTTTCTTGACTTTTTAGGACGTCCAATCACGTAACCTCATTAATATTAACCCTCTATGGTACGCAATATATCAATGAGGAAAAAATTTGTGTTTTTCCTGCTTAAAATTGGACACTTTAACAATATCAATAAACATTTTCATAATTTTTTAATTTATTTAATTTTTATAAGTTTGTTGCCTCGAGGCAACATTGTACCACAATGGAAAAAATTAAACATTTGGCATTTTCATGTAGAAAAATAAATGTATTTATTATATTTATAGACACTCGAACAAACAAATTTATCTAGTTTTTTATGTATTAAAAGTTTCATATTTAATAAAAAGTTACATTTTATATCCAGCTGTTGCCCTCAGGCAACTTTGTACCATAGTGGAACACAAATATTACCAAACCATCATATTATTATATTACTATATCAAGTTATCATATCCATCTTCATCCTCATCTCCATCTTCTCTCTCTCCATGACGGACTGTCACTATGATTTCATCTTCCTCATCACAGTATAACTCCTCATCCTCACCCTCATTAACTGCCAGTGCTACCTGTGTTTTTTTACCTTTCTGAAGTGCTATAGAACATGTGCAGATCATAATATATGCAGATATAGTATGTGAATTACTATTCTTATAAGTGCATTACAAAATCATGTGAAAATGCAAATATATTAAGATAATTCTAATTCTTTTCCTTACAAATATAATACATTTGTATTCAAACCTATTATGACTGTATGGCCTTATGCGATTCCATTAAAGGGTTAGTTCACACAAAAATTAAAATAATGTCATTAATTATTCACCCTCATGTCGTTCCACACCCGTAAGACCTTCGTTCATCTTCAAAACACAAATTAAGATATTTTTGATGAAATCCGATGGCTCCGTGAGGCCTGAGCAATGACATTTCCTCTCTCAAGATCCATTAATGTACTAAAAACATATTTAAATCGGAGCGTTATGAATCAGCGGTTCGGAGCGCCAAAGTCACATGATTTCAGCAGTTTGACACGCGATTCGAATCATGATTCGACACAAAAGATTCATAACACTCCGAATCTTCCTGAAGCAGTATTTTGAAATCGGTCATCACTATATAAGTCGTTATTTGTTTTTTTGGCGCTCCAAAAATATTCTCGTCGATTTATAATATTAATATTGAACCACTGTACTCACATGAACTGATTTAAATATGTTTTTAGTGCATTAATGGATCTTGAGAGAGGAAATGTCATTGCTCAGGCCTCACGGAGCCATCGGATTTCATCAAAAATATCTTAATTTGTGTTTTGAAGATGAACGAAGGTCTTACGGGTGTGGAACGACATGAGGGTGAGTAATAAAAAATTATTAAATTTTGGGTGAACTAACCATTTAAGGTACGATGTTGCCTTGAGGCAACACACAGTTTTTTTGTTATTTTCTCTAAAACATTTGATGATATATAATGTAAAGTTCTTAAAATACTTCTTCACTTGCCAATGAAGGCGACTCGTATTTTTTGAAGGTGATTAAATAGATACAAACAAGTGAAAAAAGCACTTTTCATTGGAGAAAACGTGCACGTGCTGAAACAGGACACAAAATGGACTCATGTTTTTGGTCATTTTTGCACTTTTATTAATTAGTATTTGAGTTATTCTGTCCTGAGATATGTTTCATCAACCAATTGGTGCCTTATTTTATTAAAAACAAACTAAAATAGACCATGTTGCAACACCGTACCACAGAGGGTTAATAATTGTATTAGTATTCCTGCGCCTACCTACTAACGGCGGTTTTTCAGAAAATCCGACCAATCAAACAGGCGCGCTGGGCGAACGTCACGCAGCCTAATTAATATTCATGAGCAGGCCTATCCAATAGTAGGGTTCGCTAATGCTGCAGCTGAGCGAGTGTGGAAATGGCAGCGGGTGGATCTTACAGTATAGTGGAGTATTTCGGGGGAGATGACGGCTATCGCTGCGGTTACTGTAAACATGAAAATGGCAATTTCTCACACGGTGAGCGAGCATTGATCTGTTACTGATGGATTATGGTCAATATATCAGTGAATCGACTGAACGTTTGAGGGAAGCCGGTCTGTTTGGACTAGCTTTGAACTGATTAGCATAGTTTGTCAAATGTTTAAACGCTTTATTAGTATTATAGTATTAATTATATAGTTCCAAATGAGTTACTTAATTGTCAAGTTAATTATAAACAGTAAGATGGTCTTATAATCTGTAAAGACCTTCTCAGCTGTCAGACAAACGTTTCCTATCATTGAATATTCAACATCAGAATATTAATAATTAATGTTTATGTTTGTTCATTTCCTCCTATGTGCCATTTTTGTTTTTGCAAGAAGTGATCTTTACAAAAACAGTGATTCTGTATGCTTTAACTGTTTATTTATCTTATAATAAAGTGAAGTTTAATAAGTGCCTATTTTGTGTAATTTAGACAGCCAGTTTATAAAATATACATTTACTCTACTATTTACTGTATTATAGCAGGATTTCAGCCTTTTAGATGTCACAGATCATAGATGATGATGATATCTATATATTAATTATGTATGAAATATTATCTGGAACATTTTTTATATGTTTTCTATTCATTATAGTATTTATTTACTTTTTTTAATCTTTTTAATCTTATTTATTACTATTTTTATTCATTATTTATTAATTAAATTATATTTATTATTATTTACACTCATAGGCCGCCATCACACATTTGAGAATAGAGTTTCATTCATTGCTTTCACTTTCAAATATATGAAAGTTAAAGGAAGTATCAGAACCTTTTAAAGTCAACATGAAATGCAGTTTGCAACATATTTTACTTTTATGATGTGATGCATTTCCAATGGACTATATGCACGGTTACTTCCTGGTTGTGGTTAAGCCAGCTCAGGCATTTCCGGTGAACTGTTCATTCTGTAGTCGCTGTACATCGACACAAAACCATCAATGGTTGACTTTTTTAATGTTGTATTCATAT
Organism: Megalobrama amblycephala; assembly: GCF_018812025.1. Classification (NCBI taxonomy): domain Eukaryota; kingdom Metazoa; phylum Chordata; class Actinopteri; order Cypriniformes; family Xenocyprididae; genus Megalobrama; species Megalobrama amblycephala. Next base: position 1,104,233 of record NC_063053.1, on the reverse strand, counting down.
TTTAATGCAGTTATCACACTTACCTAATTTGCCAATAAACCAGTTTTATTGATTGCAATAAAAACGAAGCTATTGGGAGCATTTAAAAACGCCGTGTGTGTAATTAAATAAACCGTGTCACATTTTTTCCAGCACTTCAAATGTTATTTTTAATGTGATGACCACAAACATTATTTGTTCATCCTTCTGAGATTGTATCAATTGTAAAACCGAATGTTTCAAAATGTGAGAAATTCAACACTTTTTTTAAAAATAAAAAAAGACAATAATTACCACTTTAACCAGCAGGTGGTGGCAAAGTAGCATTTATTTGCGCATATATCAGTCATTTCCTCATCGTTTTTCACTTCGTTTTTGACTAATTATTAAACATTATAAAATAACTAGGTTTAAAAATACATTTTGTCAATGTGAAGTAAGAAATACTCAAAAAATCTGATGAAAAACAATAACTTTTCTTGTGAATGAATGACACAGAAAGCGAGCGTCGCACTCTCTTTAATCACAGCAGCTGTCAGTCAGAGCAGCGCAAGATCAATGATTTCAGCACACTTGTGAAAACACACATTTTATTCAATTAATCTAACTAAAGTGCACAATAAATATTTAATTTTTGAAACTTTTTTTCACATAAAAGTGTGAAAACTGATGGTTTAATTGAATTTAGCTGAGGAGGAACAATGAGGTACATCTTTATTTATTTATTTTTTATGCTGTCTTACGTTTGAATAAGTAAATTAATGCTATGCCTGACTATTTAAGTGACTATATTCTGATTATAAACTAAGTATTACACTACTGATGCTCAACACACCAGCACATGACTCTCACTGGAAGTTTTCCAGCTGGCTTATATTAATGCGGAAGTTCTAAAGAACAAGAATGGAGCTGAGGTGTTCAAATATATACAGTGTAAGAGGGCTTGATTATGTCAGTTGAAAAGAAAAACAACTTTCAGAGTTGGAGCAAGTTGATGAAAACTAAATGAAGATTGAAGTGCATTGAGGAAGTGATTGGAGTTAGTTTTGGTTTCATCTTGACTTTTTAATACCATTTTATCTCCTATTTGGAAGTTGAACTGTGCACAAGTTTCTTTGCAAAGTATACTAGACAATTATCACAGATATCAGCACTCTAGTAAAAATCCAGGACTATCTAGAGGTGAATGACTTGTCATGAACTTTTGACTTTATAACTCTCCATCAAATTTAGATTGCAGATTGCATAATACCTGGCTAATGCTTAAAGGGTTAGTTCACCCAAAAATGAAAATAATGTCATTAATTACTCTCCCTCATGTCGTTTCACACCAACCTTCAGAACACAAATTAAGATATTTTTGATGAAATCCGATGGCTCAGTGAGGCCTGCATAGCCAGCAATGACATTTCCTCTCTCAAGATCCATTAATGTACTAAAGACATATTTAAATCAGTTCATGTGAGTACAGTGGTTCAATATTGATATTATAAAGCCACGAGAATTTTTTTGTGCACCAAAAAACAAAACAAAATAACAACTTATTTAGTGATGGCCGATTTCAAAACACTGCTTCATGAAGCTTTACGAATCTTTTGTTTCGAATCACTGATTCGGAGCGTGTATCAAACTGCCAAAGTCACGTGATTTCAATAAATGCTTTGTTACGTCATAGGTGTTTCGAAATTTCAATGGTTCACGTGACTTTGGCAGTTTGATACACGCTCCGAATCAGTGATTCGAAACAAAAGATTTGTAAAGCTTCATGAAGTAGTTTTTTGAGATCATCCATCACTAGATATTGTTGAATAAAGTTGCTATTTTGTTTTTTTTGGCGCACAAAAAGTATTCTCGTTGCTTTATAACATTAAAGTTGAACCACTGTAGTCACATGAACTGATTTAAATATGTTTTTAGTAGCTTTCTGGGCACTGAAACTGTTGTCAATGGAGGCCTCACAGAGCCATCGGATTTCATCAAAAATATCTTAATTTGTGTTCTGAAGATGAATGAAGTTCTTACGGGTGTGGAACGACATGAGGGTGAGTAATTCATTTTTGGGTCAACTAACCCTTTAACCAAAGATGATATATATATTTTATTTATTTATTTTTTGATGAGGAGATCATGCAAATGATTACTCGCCTTTTCAATCTTTTCAGGGCTTGTTACCAGCTTGTTTATCTTCCTCAAACTGAATCAGTAGCTACTGTGTTGTTCTGAAGTACAGGTGCCTGTAAGGGTTAGATTAATGGATGATAAGTCGAGTCCAAACAAACCTCTTGTTCCTGTTGTTGCGGTGATCTGACTGATGTTGCATAATGGGTCTTTCTGGATTGTGTTCTGTTCTATTGAACCATTTGTTTGTTTGTGCTCTGAGAGCCATTGGCTTGACCTGTAGACCGCAGTGAGGGCCTGCTTTCCCTGGCCTGGATTCTAGATTTTTTAAAATTGTGATTTATTTTGATAATTTCACATTTATATAAGAGTTTTTTTGAGCAAATCCTCCTTAGTGTTCCAAAATCAGATTCCCAACTTTAAAATAGATTCAAATCAGAACAGTTTTATAAAAATCATCAGAATAAATCATGCTCCTAAAATGTTGAAGGGAAAGTGCTAGATTCTCAATTTTATATATGGAGATTCTGAACATTAATTTTACAAGTAATAAATCAACTGATTGTCCTCTAGCCATTCCTCCTTGGCAGATTAGAGGAGCATTAGCACCCCCTTGTGTCAGTCCCAAAATCTACCATCAAACTTATCAGTCATTTCTCTTTTGAAATATTTGTTAGTCAATTTTGACTAAATATTATATAAAAGATGGATATGAGTATATCTAAAATGTCATAATTATTGTATTTGTTTTCTGGCCTATTTCACATTTATATATCAGACGTCCTGCCCTCTTGTTATCAATATTAATATTGCTCATTTTTTTAGTTGTGAATATGTGTCTTTTTTTAATGTCTTGTCGATATTGTGTGTTTGTAATCTTTATGTTTTTAGTCCACAAGGTAGTGATAAAGTCTCTTTAATCTGACATTCTCCTCAGTGTTTATATTGAATGCATTATAGCTCAATCTACATAAAGAGACATCTCAACCCCACAGCCAAAAACCGAGAAGATTCTCAAAGCTTTGAGAACAGATGTCCTATACGTGTCCTTGTGTGGGAGCTTAATTCTCCATGACGTCAAAGGAAACATTTTCCCTTCCTGAACTGTGTGTCAGAGTGCTTCGCTGTCCGGGGTCCGTTTGAGGCTCGGAAGGATCACATGTCCTCCTGTTCTCATGATCATGCGTGTGTTTGTTTCAGAGGTTTGCCTTGATACGTTGTATGTTTTCTAAACGTTGTTCTTCTCTCTCTAGGCATGTGGTCCCATACTATGACAGTGCAGGACTACCAAGATCTCATCGACAGAGGCTGGAGAAGGTGCTGAAATGACCTCTGAACTGTTAAATTCTAATGAGTGTTTTATAATACAGTCTTTTGACTTGACTTTACATCATGAATAGGATTTCTTGCATAATGTCTTAGCAGGAAACACTTTTACACATTAACAGGATGCAGTGTAATGAGCTTAACACAGTGACAGATTCAGGGATACTCCCCTGAGCTCAGTCTCACAGACTTCTTCAAACAGGATGAATGGCTTTTTCATTCACTTGACAGGCACACCGACTGAGTTTCTTGAAGAAAGTGGTTCAAAGTCAACATGAAACCACTTTTTAATCGGGATATATTTGGCAAGATGTCCGATGGCCAGTCAGAAGTTGCTCTGAAATACCCATCCATTCCTTCTATCCTAAGAGACTCTTATAGTTAAAAAAAATGTAACATCTAGTAACAACTAAGGAGTTGAAATTCAGCTACAGTTCATACTATTACAGTAACTTTTTTGGCTGTAAATAAATGGATTTGTGTGGCACGTTACTTGTAATGCGTTACTTCACATAATCAGATTACTTTTTTGATGTAATGATAAATGTAATGGTTATTTTACTCAATACTTCAAAAAGTAATCGTATTACTTAATGCACATTGCTTGTAATGCATTGCTTTAATCATAACACCAAAAAGTAATCTGGTTATGTATTGCATGCAACTTGTAACGCACTACTTTACTCGCAATGTCAAAAAAGTTATCTGGTTATGTAATGCACGTTACTTGTAATGCGTTGCTTTACTTGTAACTTTAAAAAAGTAATCTGATTACATAATGCACATTACTTGTAATGCATTGCTTTAATCGTAACGCGAAAAAAGTAATCTGGTTATGTAATGCATGTTACTAGTAATGTGTTACTTTACTCATTACATCAAAAAAGTAATTTGATTACGTAATGCACATTACTTGTAATGCATTGCTTTAATCGTAACATCAAAAAAGTAATCTGGTTATGTATTGCATGTTACTTGTAATGCACTACTTTACTTGTAATGTCAAAAAAGTTATCTGGTTAGGTAATGCATTACTTTACTTGTAACTTTAAAAAAGTAATCTGATTACATAATGCACATTACTTGTAATGCATTGCTTTAATCGTAACATCAAAAAAGTAATCTGGTTATGTATTGCATGTTACTTGTAATGCACTACTTTACTTGTAATGTCAAAAAAGTTATCTGGTTATGTAATGCATTACTTTACTTGTAACTTTAAAAAAGTAATCTGATTACGTAATGCACATTACTTGTAATGCATTGCTTTAATCGTAACATCAAAAAAGTAATCTGATTACGTAATGCACATTACTTGTAATGCATTGCTTTAATCGTAACATCAAAAAAGTAATCTGGTTATGTATTGCATGTAATGTGTAGTGCGTTAATTTACTCGTAACATCAAAAAGTAATCTGGTTATGTAATACATGTTACTTGTAATGTGTTACTTTACTCATTACATCAAAAAAGTAATTTGATTACGTAATGCACATTACTTGTAATGCATTGCTTTAATCGTAACATCAAAAAAGTAATCTGATTACGTAATGCACATTACTTGTAATGCATTGCTTTAATTGTAACACGAAAAAAGTAATCTGGTTATGTATTGCATGTAATGTGTAGTGCGTTAATTTACTCGTAACATCAAAAAAGTAATCTGGTTATGTATTGCATGTAATGTGTAGTGCGTTAATTTACTCGTAACATCAAAAAAGTAATCTGGTTATGTAATGCATGTTACTTGTAATGCATTGCTTTAATCGTAACATCAAAAAAGTAATCTGATTACGTAATGCACATTACTTGTAATGCATTGCTTTAATCGTAACATCAAAAAAGTAATCTGATTACGTAATGCACATTACTTGTAATGCATTGCTTTAATTGTAACACGAAAAAAGTAATCTGGTTATGTATTGCATGTAATGTGTAGTGCGTTAATTTACTCGTAACATCAAAAAAGTAATCTGGTTATGTAATGCATGTTACTTGTAATGCACTACTTTACTTGTAATGTCAAAAAAGTTATCTGGTTATGTAATGCGTTACTTGTTACATCAAAAAAGTAATCTGATTACGTAATGCACGTTACTTGTAATGCATTGCTTTAATCGTAACACGAAAAAGTAATCTGGTTATGTATTGCATGTAACGTGTAATGCGTTAATTTACTCGTAACATCAAAAAGTAATCTGGTTATGTAATGCACGTTACTTGTAATGTGTTACTTTACTCATTACATTGAAAAAGTAATCTGATTACGTTGATGGAATCACGTCTTCATGTTCTGATATCAAAGACATGCAACGTTTAACTGTATTAAGTGTTGTTCTCCGTCTGCTCGTCGAACAGGAGCAAAGTCATTTGCATTTGCAATTGTATGCATTATAGCTGTATTATATTTTTGGTATATATTTTATAGTTTTCACATGATTTTATGTAATTTTACTCATTGAGTTGTTAAATACACAGCATTACTGTTTTATTACTGTATTATGTTTAATACAGTGTCTCTTCTGCTAAAACCAAAAACGCATACTGTCCACTCAAGTGGATATCTGAAAATCTCATAGAAAAATGTGTAAAGTTCAGATCTTGCTTTACATGCAATGAAAACCACAGGGAGAACAATCCTGACTGAGGTTGTCACTTCATGCATGAAGGGATGATTAATTAATTGGTTTATTGATGAGTGAAAATTGTGATTTTATCACATTTATTAAATTAAATTGATCTCTCCTTTGTTTTTTCCTGTTTTTTTTGTTTGTTTGTTTGTTTAGAAGTGGCAAATATGTTTACAAGCCAATCATGAACAAGACATGCTGCCCACAGTACACCATCAGGTAAATGCTTGCTTGTGTAAATAGGATACTCTGTGATATATTCAAATGAATATGTTATAGTTAAATTTGACTGTTGAGTGATATTCTTAAATGTGCATAATTTAGGAAACAAATTATGTGTGTTTGGTCTTTCTTTATACGTGAATATGTTGCTGGACTTACTGTTCGGCAGGTGCCATGCCTTGAACTTCCATCCGTCAAAGACTCACAAAAAGACCTTGAAGAGGGTGAACAAGTTTCTCTCCAAAGGAGAGATGCCAGTAGAGCGGTGTGATGAGGGACATGAAGGTGAGCGCGTGCCATTTATAATGAGACATTTTGATATATGAGAAATGCCACTTAATATTTCAAACTGTCCATTTTATAATGCACAAAAAGTTTTTATTTAAACGTCTCATTACATCACTCTTACCTTGGCAACATGATCATATCTGAATATATCCGACTCAGTATATAGCCCAGTCTTAATTTGAGCCAAGGTAAGACGAGTTGCATCCCCAAGGCAGTGTTTTCTACAGGTATAGCCTCTGTCTGTATCTTATATCTTGTGGTCTGGTCTGATTTAATATGCCATCCCAGGAGTTTTAGAAGAACTCAAAGGTCGTCTAAAGCCCTTCTCTTCCATACTTCAGAGGACAGTGGCTATAGCTGCAGGAAAAACCCAGTCGTTTCTGTCAGGTGCGCTTTCTGTGCTGTCGGCCAGACGTTAACCAGACGCCCCTCCTATCACCAAGGCATCATGTGTCATCTCTCCCATATTTCGCTATTTTGTTCTCGTTTTGTCTTTTTCTACACGTGTTTTTTGTGTTCAATTTGTTTGTGTGGTGTTGGGCATGAAAAAAAATTCATTTGCAAGTACAATATCCATTTCATACCTTTTAGACATTCAATTAAACACCCTTTAAATTTGTATGTTAATGCACCCAATTGTGGTTTTCTTTTCAAATGATCTGGGCTGTGTTTCCCAAATGCATTGTAAGCCTAAGCAGATCGTAGAGTCCTTTTGGTGCAGATGGTTTATAATCAACTTAGGCTCACAATGCTTTTGAGAAACACTGGCTTAGATAATTTGATGGCTCCAAGTAGCAGTGTGATTGGAGTGAATCCCTGTAGTAGATGGCATTGTGATGATGGCCATCTTAACATGTGTTGATTCTTTAGGAGAGCCGATGGACTCTGTGCATGAAGAAGGTGTTCGACCACCTCCTGAAGATCCACTGAAAATAGACCATAGTGAAGTACAAGACATCGCCACCAGCCCAGACACAGACTCCACCAACTCCACTGCACCCACAACACCCAGAGAAGACGCAGCGCCCGCTTCAGCTGAGAAAACCTCAAGTGTTACGCCCAAACCAGGTCAGTCTCTACACTCATTTAAGTCTCAAATAACAGCGATTAGTAGCGATTGATTGATTGTCAGCCAGCGATGCAGAAAACACGGACGGAATCACTGAATCCAGTCATAAAAACGGAATTTACAGCATAACATGAAATGGTTTCGGAATTTCATGTCAAATTTTTGATGAAAAAATAAAAAGTAGGTTAGTACACTAAAATCAAATTGCAAAATAGACTAGTATTTGTGAATATTAAACCGCAAAAAGACTATTTAAATGTGAATCCTGCATGTGAATGAATGGTGCAGACGCACACATGACGCTCGAGGTGTTTCTGCCTCTTCCGCCTCGCTATATGAAGACACACGTGACCTTCATCTCCAGAGCCGCTCTCAAAATCACTTCATGAGCATTTTACAGTTTCATTTGAGAAAAACTATTGCCATATCATAAACTCGGCAGCCCGTCACTTGAAGAAATGGTGACAGAAATATATTACTGTTGACCAGTAGAATTTAGCCATGTCTCAATTTAATAATAATACTTACAATAATTATATTATTATGAAAACTTTATTCCTTAAGTAATAATCACAATTTATCTTCCATGTTTTAATTATAACAGTAAATCTCTGTTGTGTAGCACTTTGTTTGACAAAAAAGTGTTTAATTTCAAAAGATAAATTAAATTAATGTTTTATGCCTTCATTTGATTGCCAGAAAAAATTAAAATACACAACATAGAATTTCTGAAAAAAACAAAAACAAAACATTTAATGGAAATTTAATAAATTTTGTTATTGAACTCAATTAATTAGACATGCTATTGGATTTATTAAAATTTAATTAAACCATTTAAAAGGAATCCAGGCAACTATAAACAGAAAACCAGAATTTGGTGAAAATAAAACAGAATTTGAGTTCATAGGGGCCTAAAAAATGTAATTTTTGTTCAATTGTTGTTAAATTGTATAAGTTTCATGATTTCAATTAATTAGACATGCTTTTTGATTTATTAAAATTTAATTAAACCATTAAAATGGAATCTAGGCAACTATAAACAGGTGTTTTCTGTTTTTGTTTTTTCAGAAATTCTGTGTTGTGTATTTTAATTTATCTGGCAATCAAATGAAGGCATAAAACATTAATTTAATTTATCTTTTAATCGTATGAAATTAAACAATTTTTTTGTCAAACAAAGTGCTGCACAACAGAGATTTACTGTTATAATTAAAACATGGAAGACAAATTGTGATTATTACTTAAAGAATAAAGTTTTATTAACTTTAACTTAAGTATTATTATTAAATTGAGACATGGCTAAATTCTACTGAACAACAGTAATATATTTCTGTCACCATTTCTTCAAGTTTTATTTTGACGGGCTGCCGTGTTTATGATATGACAGTAGTTTTTCTCAAATGAATCTGGTAAAAATAAAAACAGAATTTGAGGGGAAAAAAAGTTTTCATAGGGCCCTAAATAAATGTAATTTTTGTTAAAGTTTTAATAAATTGTTGTTAAATTGTATATAAGTTTCATGATTTCAATTAATTAGACATGCTTTTTGATTACTAAAATTTAATTTCACTATGAAAGTGGAGTCCAAAAAAAAAAAAAAAAAAAAACAGAATCCAGAAAAATTAAAACGATTCGTTTTTTTGGGTTAACTAGTAAAATGCATATTCAGTGCATAAAATTGCTCATTGCGTTGACTTTTCCAGGTCTTAAATTCACATTTGTAAAGTTAGGCTTCCACATATATACATGTTTTTCAAGACCATCGGAACCCTGGTTCTTCAAAGAGAAAGCAAACAGCTGCTAACGGGGTGAATTAAAATAAAATTGTAGTTGTTTTAGCTTATTTTAATGCTTGTTTTATCTTATCTTAAATCTCTTGTGGTTGAGAACCACTGCATAAAGGGAAATTAATGTTAATAAAATCATCTGGGTCCAAAAATAAAACCAGTTCTGAATAAGATCCAGTTCACCGGACTAATAAATGACTGCTCGTCTTTAGAATAGCCAAACAAGAGATTCCGCTGAGGGTCAATAGAGGGCAGCATGTGTCCAGAAATAAATGTGGCGTCTCCCTTGGGATATTATTTTTTTTCCACATCATCTGTGCAAGATAGCTATTCCTGTAAGTGTCACTTCCTTTGTTAAACAATTTCATCATCTTATCCTTTAGTTAAATGTAATTGTAATATTTTTTTTCAAGTATCTACTTGCTTTCCTCCAAGGGTGAAGCGCTGTGAGCCAATCCCTAAAATAAATTCCCTGTAGACTTGAGGCACAAGGACCATACATCTTTGTATATGAATTTTAGACAAATTAAAAGTCCCATACATCTACAGGCCCCTGGAATGAGCACCCCCACTGAACAGTCCGGAAATGGGAAGGATTTATAGAGGCTCCCAAAAGGAGGAGAAAACTCTCTGCATCTCCAAACGGAAACCACCTGGTGACAAATTTATCGCAGCTTGCTTTATGACCATCTTTACGTCTGAGTTATGTCTGTTGTTAGCGTTGACGCAGACGGAGCTAAATGACTGATTCCTCACAGGAGGTTACGCTCCGGTTATAAACAACAGAATCTGTAAATGGTTTCTCTGGGTATTTGAGCTGAATGTAGTGAAGCGAGTACATGCGAACAGGCTTAGACCTTCCCTTGTAATTCATGTTAATGAGAAACTGAGAAAGAACAATTAAAACGAGATTTTTTTTTTTTTTGTGACCCAGCTAAAAATCTGCAGATTTTTTTTTTTTTCCAGGATGGTTGCTAAGGTGTTCTGAGCAGTTTCCTGCGAGGGCGTTTTAGAGTGTTTTTAGTTGCACTGCAATACATGACAGTGTCATCTGCATAAAAGTGAAAATTTGCATCCTGAAAATCACAATTAAGACTATTTATGTAGATAAAAGCAGTAAATAAAAGGGGACCCAACACAGACCCTTGGGGAACACCTTTAACAATCTCCAATAGTCCAGATCGTTCAGCCTGTACACATTGAGTTCTTCCACTGAAATAGTTTTTAAAGCAGAAAATAACATGAGTTTGAATTTGAATTTACTTAATTTGCGGATTTGCTTTTACTCTGCCGTTCAAATGTTTGGGGTCAGTAAGTTTATATATACAGTACAGTCCAAAAGTTTGGAACCACTAAGATTTTTAATGTTTTTAAAAGAAGTTTCGTCTGCTCACCAAGGCTACATTTATTTAATTAAAAATACAGTAAAAAACAGTAATATTGTGAAATATTATTACAATTTAAAATAACTGTGTACTATTTGAATATATTTGACAAAGTAATTTATTCCTGTGATGCAAAGCTGAATTTTCAGCATCGTTACTCCAGTCTTCAGTGTCACATGATCCTTCAGAAATCATTCTAATATGCTGATTTGCTGCTCAAGAAACATTTATGATTATTTTCAATGTTGAAAACAGTTGTGTACTTTTTTTTTTCAGGATTCCTTGATGAATAGAAAGTTCAAAAGAACAGCATTTATCTGAAATACAAAGCTTCTGTAGCATTATACACTACCGTTCAAAAGTTTGGGGTCAGTAAGAATTTTTATCTTTATTTTTTTGAAAAGAAATTAAAGAAATGAATACTTTTATTCAGCAAGGATGCATTAAATCAATCAAAAGTGGCAGTAAAGACATTTATAATGTTACAAAGGATTAGATTTCAGATAAACACTGTTCTTTTGAACTTTCTATTCATCAAATAATCCTGAAAAAAATATTGTACACAAATATTTTGTACAATTGTACACATTAAATGTTTCTTGAGCAGCAGATCAGCATATTAGAATGATTTCTGAAGGATCATGTGACACTGAAGACTGGAGTAACGATGCTGAAAATTCAGCTTTGCATCACAGGAATAAATTACTTTGTGAAATATATTCAAATAGAAAACAGTTATTTTAAATTGTAATAATATTTCACAATATTACTGTTTTTACTGTATTTTTAATTAAATAAATGTAGCCTTGGTGAGCAGATGAAACTTCTTTTAAAAACATTAAAAATCTTAGTGGTTCCAAACTTTTGGACTGTACTGTGTATATGTTTCTGAATGTCTCTAATGCTCACCAAGGCTGCATTTATTGGATCAAAAAATTAGTAAAATGAAAATTGTAATATTGTGAAAAATTATTGCAATTTAAAATAACTCTTTTTCTTTTTTAACACATTTAATAATGTAATTTATTCCCTGAATTTTCAGCATCATTACTCCAGTCTTCAGTGTCACATGATCCTTCAGAAATCATTCTGATATGATGATTTGAAACATTTATGATTATTATCAATGTTGAAAACAGTTATGCACCTTTAGGATTTATGATGAATAGAAAATTCAAAAGAGCAGCATTTATTTGAAATAGATTTTTTTTTGTAACATAAATATCTTTACTGTCACTTTTCATCAGTTTAAAGCATCCTTGCTGAATAAAAGTGTTCATTTGTTTTGAGATAATAAAAAATAAAATCTTTCTGACCTAAAACTTTTGAATGGTAGTGTATCTGTTGCACAGAAGTAATGTACAAAAATAAGAAATAAGTATGTCTAATTTGCTAAGTTGATGGTTTTCATACAATGAAATCTGTTTTTGAAAGCAACATGCAACCCCTTTTACTTCAATTTGATACATTTCTAAGTGAAACAAGATATTCTGTAAAAAAGCATGTGGGATTGAAATTGAAAAGTGGGTGTTACATACCAGAAAAAGTGATTTGAGAGAGAGGGATTGAAAATATTTTTTTATAAGAGTAAGTGCACTGATGAATCCTGCACTGAAAGACCAGGAATGTGTATTAAGAAAGTACATTTTGATTTCATGTCGACTAAGTGCTTGAGCCTTGTGTGTTTCAGTAAAGGCTGGTCCAGGTAGTAAAAGTGTTTCTCTTCCCCACGCCCCACTGTTCTTCTTTCCATATGTTTTCCTCTCATAAAGGAGTGTGCCAGCTCTAATTCACCCGGTCCTGAGTCATCCCCGCACAGCAAATATACCTTACACTGTCGCCTCAGGGAGCCCGTGTGTGTGTGTGTGTGTGTGTGTGTGTGTACATGCATCTCAAGGAATGTGTCTTTGAGTTGCTGTTACATGTACATGAGTGTGTGCAACTGTATATGTGTGTCCATGAGTCCTCAAGGAAAGGCAGTTCTGGACTTTTTACGAACTGTTAACTGCTAGAGAGGGAGAATGTGTCTTCCGCAGGAACGGATCTGTCAGAGTTTATCTCTCCCTTTGCACACAACGGCCCGCTTGCAACATCACGTGTCTATTGCTAAAGGTCTGACTGACCTCAGTACAATCTGCTCAGTGTTTTTATTCAACCGTGATAATATGCAGTTATTTATTTAATTTAATTTAATTTAGTTTTTAATCTGACTTTTTCCGTGTTTAATGTTTTAATGCATCTATCAACACAGAAAACGTGAGAAAGGACAACACAGTAACTTTGTTTTGGTAATCCTTTCTCTGCAAGCATGTGTAAAAACGAGCCGCTCAGATTTCACTCCTCTTGTGACGTAGGAAGCGGATCTTATTGTAATTAATCTGCATGTTTACACCCACGGCGCTGCTATTTTGTTTTCACAAGGGACAACGGTGAACCAGTTCTAACGGCATGACAAAAGTTGGAGCAAAGCATGCTAACTGTTCTGTCGTTGGCTAATTCTAAACGTCTCTCCATCAGTGTTCGACTCTGGTTTGAACAATGCAAAGCCTCGTACACGCCGGGATGAATATCGCATGCACTTATCGCCAGCGTTTTTCGAGACGTTTTTCATGTTCATACCCAAGCGATTTTCACTGACGATGCACCGAGTGAACGTGCAAATTCACTCCCTGACAGTATGTGGCGCTTGTGCTGAACAGTAGTGCAAATAAACATATTTATGAGATAAAATTAAAGAAGATAAAAATACAGATATAAAATGGCATATACATGACATGAGGAGATGGTAGTGCAAATAAGTCACAATGACAGTAGTGCAAGTGAACGGTAGTGCAAATAATTATGTTTATGAAATAGACATTCTCAACTATATTTTTGTATAATAAAAATACAGAAATTAAATGGCATATAACACATCTATTGGTGCGTGATGTAGCTATGCATGCAGTTATATGCCCTCAAAGTTCAAGATACACGGCCATTTTTGCCCCGACAAGTTTTTGTCATTATATCATATGATGTAGTTATTACAGTATCACACGAGCAAGAGTGCCGTTTTCTGCAAATCAGCACAAATGCAATGTTCATTTAACTTGTTGATGAATGAACAATGTGAGTTACATTTTAGACACAGTATTGTTAATATTGTTTTTTTTTTTTCTTTATTTCGCCAATGAAAATTTCAAATTATGAACAGAGCCCCATGCAACAGACAGAAATGTTTTTGTTATACTGACTGAATGCATGTTTAGAACGAATCAGTTTAATGATTAAAATTAAGACGGTCACTTGCTTCATTCCTGAATGAATCAGTCATTTTAACAAATCGGTTGAATGAATGACTCACTCACTCACTCATTAAAACAGTGACTTGCTGCCGCCTACTGGCAGTTTAGTTTCATATTTAAAGTACATTTTAATTAAAAAGTTAAAATGAGAAAAAATTCCATATTTAAATATTGAATTAAATTTATGTAGACAAATTGTAAATGCTGTGTAATATATATTAAAGGTGCCGTAGAACGTCTTTTTAAAAGATGTAATATAAGTCTAAGGTGTCCCCTGAATGTGTCTGTGAAGTTTCAGCTCAAAATACCCCATAGATTTTTTTAAATTAATTTTGTTAACTGCCTATTTTGGGGCATCATTAAATATGAGCCGATTCAGGCTGCGGCCCCTTTAAATCTCGCGCTCTCCGCCCACGGAGCTTAAAAAGTGCCTAAACAAAGTTCACACAGCTAATATAACCCTCAGAATGGATCTTTACAAAGTGTTCGTCATGCATGCGTCGGATTATGTGAGTATTGTATACTGTTATATTGTTTACATTTGATTCTGAATGAATTTGAGGCTGTGCTCCGCGGCTAACGGCTAATGCTACACTGTTGGAGAGATTTATAAAGAATGAAGTTGTGTTTATGAATTATACAGACTGCAAGTGTTTAAAAATGAAAATAGCGACGGCTCTCTTGTCTCCTTGAATACAGTAAGAAACGATGGTAACTTTAACCACATTTAACAGTACATTAGCAACATGCTAACGAAACATTTAGAAAGACAGTTTACAAATATCACTAAAAATATCATGATATCATGGATCATGTCAGTTATTATTGCTCCATCTGCCATTTTTCGCTGTTGTTCTTGCTTGCTTACCTAGTCTGATGATTCAGCTGTGCACAGATCCAGACGTTAATACTGGCTGCCCTTGTCTAATGCCTTGAACATGAGCTGGCATATGCAAATATTGGGGGCGTACATATTAATGATCCCGACTGTTACGTAACAGTCGGTGTTATGTTGAGATTCGCCTGTTCTTCGGAGGTCTTTTAAACAAATGAGATTTACATAAGAAGGAGGAAGCAATGGAGTTTGAAACTCAATGTATGTCTTTTCCATGTACTGAACTCTTGTTATTCAACTATGCCAAGATAAATTAAATTTTTAATTCTAGGGCACCTTTAATGCCACTTCTCATAATCGCGCACGGTATTCATCCCGGTGTGTACAGGCCTTTACTGACAATCCTCATTGTGGCTGCGTGAGATTCTCCAGCTTTGTTGTTGTTGAACATCCGAAGCGCGAGACGTTAAAGCTCCGCCCTCTTCTTGAAAGCGGAGCTCATTTGCATTTAAAGGGACACACACAGTCATCAAATACATGATGTCAGGATTTTTGGGTGAACTATCCCTTTAAGAAGATTTTCCTTGCATTGGTTGCCTTGTTTGCTGAAGATTATAAGTCTTTGTTTTTTTTGTAAAGCTGTTTTGGAATGAAATGTATTGTGAAAAGTGCTGTACTCGTACTTTTAAGCGAGTTGAATTGCACTTGCGTCATTAACGTGTCGTAACCGGGCGGAAAGTGATAAAGTGACAAGTGATTAAAACTATCTCTTCCATGTTGATCCTAAGCAGCTGTACTGCTTTCAAACCAATTGTGAATTGTACTAGGGAACATGAACCCCTGTCAGCCATCTTGAGGGGTTTCCTGGTGTGTGTTTGAGGAGTGTGAAGATGAATTCATATAATACTCTATTGTATTATAACCAAACTGAACCACACCGGCTCTGATCCGCTCAGAGTTCAGCTCAACAGAACGCAGGCTGTCTTTGACCTGGATCCGGCCCAGCATCTGCTCTCGCTCTCTCGCTCGTGTTTACTCTGGTTTGGAGGAAAGCCATTCAACATCTCCATCATCCCCGTGCCGTATTTACAACCCTGGCCGGAAACATTCCCTCCTCTAAGTCAACTGGAGGTATTAACAGGAAAAGAGGGGAGAATGAATGTTAAGAAAGAGCTAATTGTCTCAATGACTCGGAGGAAGTCACAGAGCAGCGCTCGGAGGTCCTGAAGGAGGTCCTGCGTCTCATGTGAAGCGTGTAAAGGCCAGATTTATTTGAGGAAAGTGTAAATAGTCTGTTATCAATGTGCTTTTGAAAGCTGGTCCAAATTTGCGCTTTGTATTGCGAGTGTAACTAACAAGCTGCATCCGGTTAATGCTGCGCTTCTGAAGATAAAAAACGTTTAGAAGTCGTCTTAAATTAAAGAAGGGAAGTAAACGCTGTTCTTGTTCATGGGTGAATCCTGTGAAACTTATTCAGGAAATGTCCAGGTCATAATTCACCCCAATCCAAAGGGATTTTTCTTTTTTTGTGTGTTTTTGTTTAGGTCTATCTATCTATCTGTGTTTGTCTCCATCCATCTATTGTTCCATCCTTCCATTTGTATCCATCCATCCATTCGCTTGGATCCATCCATCCTTCCGTTTGTATCGTCCATCATCCATCCATCCATCCATTTATATCCATCCTTCTGTTAGTATCCATCATTCTTCTGTTTGTATCCATCCATCCATCCATCCATCCATCCATCCATCCTTTTATCCATCCTTCTGTTTGTATCCATCATTCTTCTGTTTGTATCCATCCATCCATCCATCCATCCATCCTTTTATCCATCCTTCTGTTTGTATCCATCATTCTTCTGTTTGTATCCATCCATCCATCCATCCATCCATCCTTTTATCCATTCTTCTGTTTGTATCCATCCATCCATCATCCATCCATCCTTCCGTTTGTATCGTCCATCATCCATCCATCCATCCATCCATCCATCCATTTATATCCATCCTTCTGTTAGTATCCATCATTCTTCTGTTTGTATCCATCCATCATCCATCCATCCATTTGTATCGTCCATCATCCATCCTTCTATTGTTCGTTCCATCCATCCATCCTTTTATCCATCCTTCCGTTTGTATCGTCCATCATCCATCCATCCATCCATTCATCCATTTATATCCATCCTTCTGTTAGTATCCATCATTCTTCTGTTTGTATCCATCCATCCATCCATCCTTTTATCCATTCTTCTGTTTGTATCCATCCATCCATCCATCCATCCATCCATCCATCCTTTTATCCATCCTTCTGTTTGTATCCATCATTCTTCTGTTTGTATCCATCCATCCATCCATCCTTTTATCCATTCTTCTGTTTGTATCCATCCATCCATCATCCATCCATCCTTCCATTTGTATCGTCCATCATCCATCCTTCTATTGTTCGTTCCATCCATCCATCCTTTTATCCATCCTTCCGTTTGTATCGTCCATCATCCATCCATCCAACTCTTGTTATTCAACTATGCCAAGATAAATTCAATTTTTTCCATCCATCCATCCATTTATATCCATCCTTCCGTTTGTATCGTCCATCATCCATCCATCCATCCATCCATCCATCCATCCATCCATCCATCCATTTATATCCATCCTTCTGTTAGTATCCATCATTCTTCTGTTTGTATCCATCCATCCATCCATCCATCCTTCTGTTTGTATCCATCCATCATCCATCCATCCATCCATCCATCCATCCATCCATCCATTTGTATCGTCCATCATCCATCCTTCTATTGTTCGTTCCATCCATCCATCCTTTTATCCATGTTCGTTCCATCCATCCATCCTTTTATCCATCCTTCCGTTTGTATCGTCCATCATCCATCCATCCATCCATTTATATCCATCCTTCTGTTAGTATCCATCATTCTTCTGTTTGTATCCATCCATCCATCATCCATCCATCCTTCCGTTTGTATCGTCCATCATCCATCCATCCATTTATATCATCCTTCTGTTAGTATCCATCATTCTTCTGTTTGTATCCATCCATCCATCCATCCTTCTGTTTGTATCCATCCATCATCCATCCATCCATCCATCCATCCATCCATCCATCCATTTGTATCGTCCATCATCCATCCTTCTATTGTTCGTTCCATCCATCCATCCTTTTATCCATCCTTCCGTTTGTATCGTCCATCATCCATCCATCCATCCATCCATCCATCCATCCATTTATATCCATCCTTCTGTTTGTATCCATCATTCTTCTGTTTGTATCCATCCATCCATCCATCCATCCTTTTATCCATTCTTCTGTTTGTATCCATCTATCATCCATCCATCCTTCCGTTTGTATCGTCCATCATCCATCCATCCATCCATCCATCCATTTATATCCATCCTTCTGTTAGTATCCATCATTCTTCTGTTTGTATCCATCCATCCATCATCCATCCATCCTTCCGTTTGTATCGTCCATCATTCATCCATCCATCCATCCATCCATCCATTTATATCCATCCTTCTGTTAGTATCCATCATTCTTCTGTTTGTATCCATCCATCCATCATCCATCCATTCTTCTGTTTGTATCCATCCGTCATTCATCCATCCATCCATCCATCCATCCATCCTTCCATTTGTATCGTCCATCATCCATCCTTCTATTGTTCGTTCCATCCATCCACCCATCCACCCATCCATCCTAATATGATGATTTGCTGCTCAAGTAACATTTTTTTTATTTTTATAAATGTTGAAAAAAGTTGTGCTGCTTCATATTTTTGTTGAAATTGTGATTATTTTTTTCCCCTCCAGGATTTCTTGATGAATAGAAAGTTCAAAAGAACATCATTTACTTGCAATGGAAATCTTTTGTAACATTAACAACGTTTTTACCATCACTTTTGATCAATTTAATGCATCCTTACTTAATGAAAATATTAAATCTTCCCAAAAAAATCTTGCTTGAATGATAGTGTAAATTGTAAAGTGCTCATCATTGTCTTGTGGCTTTGAAAATACAAATTGTCACAATGCAACAAATCATAATAGTTTTAAAAATAGGCTTCCTTATATAATTGCTTTATTTTAATGAATTGTTATTTGATTTATACGCTCCTGACGGTTTTGTGAGATGCAGACAGTGCTCTTATCTCTCTCTCCCCCGGCGGGGTGAAGGGTTTGATGGCAGGCTGACGCTCGGCGGCTGGCACAGGGACAGGCAGGAAATGGCCCTGCTTTCCTTATTGCTCCAAACAGGATGTCGGCGTGTAAACTGTTGACATGGGACGCCGGGAGCACTCCGAGGGGCTGGCGTTGATCCAGAGAGATCGAGGGGTAGGGGGGTTGGAGAGAAAGAGAGGGAGTGAGCAGGTTATTGTACTGTATACACAGACACAGATTAATATACATTATCACACATAAACTGTTGTAGCAAATGGTTCTTGACCACTAGGGCAGGATGTGAACCATTTCATTTTGCAATTACAAACACTTCTTGTGTCAAATATGTGCGTCTGTTTTCATAATTGCCAGTTAATCAGTCGCCTACAGCCATGTCCAGAGACCAGAATAACAGAGACTTTGGCAAATGCATTGCAATCCCCAGACAAGCATCCTGAAATCAAATCAGCAAGTTTTGCACCAGCAAACACCACTTAAATTATCCTCGGAAATGTAATTATATCTAGAAATGCTTCAGAATATGAACATTTTTAAAAGTGATGGGGTGGTTGAGGGTTGTCAGAGATAAACTGCACAGCTGGAGTGTGTGTCCGAGTGTTCGCTTATACACCATATAGCTCTCTCTCTAATCTCGTCTCAATAGTAAACGGATGGCCGACTGCCAGGGCTGCTGCCGCACACTCTCAAACAGCAACTGATGCAATGACCCTGTTCCTGACCAGCCCTGCCTGTCGTTCTCAATCTGGGATTACCACCTCCTTCGGTTTCCTTCAGGGGAAATGAACAGCCGTCTTGACACTTTCATTTAAACGTGCGAGCGGTCTGAACAATCCTCGCAAAAGCAGCGGGAGTCAACAAACAGAGTCCGTGTTGTTTTACAGCTGCGATGATGTCATGATGTCAGAGGAGCGCAAATGACTTCCATCTAAACGGGAGGACTCGGCCCTGCCTTCGCTAACTGGACGACTCATTGGAGTGCACACATCGCTCTCGTAACTCGCTCAAAGGATCACGCACTCCTACGGTTAGCGAACGCGCCCGCAAGCCGCTTATGGAAACATGCTCTCACACCCAGCGAAATGCCTCCAAATGTGGGATGAACTCAAGTCCTGTTGTTGATTATACCTCTCCAGTAGTCTTCGCCCCTCTACCAGACATCACCAGCAACATGCCGCACAGTTTATGTGGTAGTCTTAGTTTTGTTTCATTGGGGATGTCGGCCCTCAGGTTTTTAGTCTCCTGCTGCTGGTTTTCTTCTGCTCTTTTTGGAGATGTCAGGTTTTCCACTGTGCTGAACTATTTATTTGACATATTTTAGACTCGGGGTGTGCCTCTGCCTGAGGGCATACATTCTTAAAAATTACATGCGCCACATGTAGCTAACCAAGTCAACATGACCTCACTTAATGTGCACAATTCATTCATGCTGATTTTTCTAAATGCAAAAAAAAACTTGTAAAAACACCCAGTTGACAATGGATGCAATCAGTTCTCCACCTTTAATTTGCTCTTCAGAAACATGTCGCATTATACAATTAAAATGCAGGATCATGTTCATTTTAAAGGAGTGGTTGATTATGATTTCACTTTTTTAATTTTAGTTGGTGTTCAATGTTGGTTTTGAGCATAAATAACATCTGCAAAGTTACGACGCTCAAAGTTCAATGCAAAGAGAGATATTTCAGAAACTTCTTCCTGAGTCTCTCCATCAGTGTCGACTCCGGTTTGAACAATGTAAGGCTGAACTTGTCGTCATTTTGGCTGCGTGAGATTCTCCAGCTTTGTTGCTGTTGAGCTGTTAAAGCTCCGCCCTCTTCTGGAAAGGGGGCGGGAGCAGCAGCTCATTCGCATTTAAAGGGACACACACACAAAAATAAATGATCTGTGGAGGATTTTGAGCTGAAACTTCACAGACACATTCTGGGGACACCAGAGACTTATATTACATCTTATGGCATTATAGGTCCACTTTAAAGTGGGTCATGACATGGATTTTTTTTATTATTTTAATATGTTCCTTGAGGTTCACTTATAATGTTAATGAAGTTTTTTTTATGCACAAAAAACAAAACAAAAATATAAGTGGGAAAATAATTATTTTCAACCTTCATTCTGACCTTCTGTTTAAAATGATCGATTTTTTTTAAGGGTCAACTCTTTAAGTAAACTATTTCCGCTATAAACGCTATTGCATGTGAGTAAGTGTTTTGAAAACATTATCCATATCAAACTGTCATTTACAGACAAATCATTATGAAATCATTTAGCTGATTTGTGATGTAGCTGCTGTCAGATTCAATTTTAGTGCCTTTCCACCACTAAATAAAAAAAAATAAAATAAAATGAATTGTGACTTTTTAATCTCACAATTCTGACTTTATAACCTGCAATTCTCACTTTATATCACGCAATTGCGAGATATTACACTGTGCCTCGTAGGGCTGGGTATTGACGCAATTTTCACGATTTGATTCGATTTCTGTTCACATGCTTCGATATTGATTATTTTGGATATATATCAGATGCAATACAGGCAAATTTTCTAGAGGAAAAAAAATCTCTCAACTAATGCTGTAACTACACATGGGAGTCTACATTACTATAATATTGAAGGTTACAAGTTAACTTATTTATATACAAACACTTAAATTACAAACACTTTAATTCTACAAAGTTTAGAATTACATAATCATATTTCTACTCCAATTAGTTTTTGTGAAATATAAACATTTAAATCGCGTCTCATAACTGATTTATTCAAACATGCATTAAATATTGAAGAACATTAAAGATTATAATGAATATGTAATGGTGCATAGCTATATTTATCTGAATGCTGCTCTCTAGAGTCACTTTTCTAGCTGACTAATGAGTTTATGGTCACTGAATATGTTTTTCTGAGGTAAATGTGACGTCACGTGACATTGAAGCTGTTTTATTGACGTCTTTCCGAGGTTGAAGCACTGATTGAGCGATTACACGAGACATGATACGGATTTCAGTTGTACTGTATATTTTAACATACCTTCAGATGTTCATGTTTATTTCGCTGTAACTGGTATTAAAGCGGAGGAGAGGATGATCACATGCTTCTCTTTAACTGAGGCGCTAAAGCGATCCGTCACGCCACATTAAACAGCACCAAAACGGTATTTATTCTTTCAATCTCATAATAAGATGGACGTCATTTGAAATCTGAGACTTTGCTTCATATCAAAAGTAACAAAGATTATTGCGATTTATTGGATGGGAGGCGTGTTACATGTTCTCTTCAACTGAAAACAGGATGGACTAATTGATTCTTGGGATTTAAGAATCGATATCGGTTTCTTAAAAGTAAGAATCAAATAAAATTGAGAAATCAATGTTTTTATTGGATGTTTTTATGGTACAAAGATCAAGGCAAGACCCCTTTAACAAATTAAAACTTTTCCTTTTTTTATTTTGTAGAATAAAACGCCAATAACATCTTGAGTTTTTATCAGTGATGGGTTTCTATTGGTCAGTAGTGACAAAATTGTATAGTAAATATTGGAAAATTGTCAAAGTTTTTAAAGTCGTGCCTTACTTTGTAAAGCATCTATAATAAAACAAATTCTTCATCAATAAAGCTGTCCTTGTTGTGCTAAATTTAATTTTTTTTTTGTTTAAAGAAAATACATTTATTCATCATGGATGCATTAAATTCATAAAAAGTGATTAAAGTAAAGACATTTATAATGTTACTAAAGATACAGTTTCTATTCATCAAATGAGTTAAAGACTTTTGGTTTCCACAAAAATATGAGGCAGCACAGCTGTTTTCAACATTGATAATAAATGTTTCTTGAGCAGCATATTAGAATGATTTCTGAAGACTGGAGTAATTCAGTGCAATAGTGTTTATACTGTCATTTGAGTCTTTCAATGTTGTCTTTTTAATTCTAGGTAAAGGAGCCGACCCCAACAGGCCTCAGTGTCGGAAAGCGAAGGACATTAGGAAAGAGAGACGACTTCAAAAGGAGCAACAGAAGCAGCAAGAAACCGTGTCTTCTTCTCCAAATCCAGCCCCATCAAAATCTCCATCTAATCAGCCCAAATCATTGGAGGAATTCATTACGGAGTCCTTACCCAATGACCCGCTGCACCGTTTAGAGGCAAGTCATGAACTTTGCTTGTATGTAATCCTTCTTTGAGGTCAAGTAACTAAAACTGGCCAAAGCAAGAGAAGATGCACCAATAAAAACTGACCCTGCACCAATCTCAAAAGTGCAACTATCACACGCAGCGGTTTGAGTAATTATTCCAGGCCATTCTCTTCACAAACAATCCTCTCCTGCTTTTGCTGTGATTGCTTGGGTGAAGTCAGCATGGGTAAACAGCCAGTGTTTTTGCGTTCTAAGCAAGTCTGTATGAAAGGCCATCTTATACCCCAAACGTCATTGTCCCTGGAGACGGCACTGGGACGATTCATCCCTCAATTAGCTTGTTGACTGGATTGATTTGATTGACTTCAATATGTCATTCAATTATCTTAAGTGGATAGCAGTCAATGTCACTGTCATCTGAACAAGGTTAGTGGTTCACTTTAGAAACAATGGCCTACATGATAAAATAAAGCAAGCTCTTGTATACAAAAACCCTTTTTATCATTATAAACTTTCTCATGCAAACAAACAATTCATGCATTTATTTATTAAACAATGTAATTTGCGTGTCAGACCCTTGCATCGAAATATAAACCGCCAGAGTGTAGTTTGATGCTGGTTAAGCTTCGTCCTTGAAGTCTGTTTGTTACCACTTATCTCTCTGGCACATAATGAAAACGAATGCAATTAAAGCGGTTCGTGGAGTATCACATGTTTCCTTTCCAGACTTTATCGCTTGTGAAATGGGGGTGTTGGGGCTAATTTCTGTAAATCTCAGTTGCGGGGTCGTTAAGCCCTCGGAGAGCGACCTCGGAGACACCCAGCCTAATGAGATGTTTACATACACGCGTGGAGTGTGTTTTATCACACACTCTATACAATCTAAGTGAAGAACTCATTGTTTGACAGGGAGAAGATTACTTTAAGAAGCCTTGGCACATTTCACCTCTAGCCTTCATGTGGGCTTTTGATGCTAAATTCGTTCAGGGTTCAAGGTTAAAAGAATAGTTTTCCCAAAAATGAACAATGTAGAGCTCTTTTCTTTCTTCTGTGACATGCAAAAGGGGATGCAAGCAATGTTTTTCTCCATACAATGAAAGTGCATTAATTTTTAAAGATGTAATAATTTTTTAGATGTAATATAAGTCCCAAAAATGAGTCTGTGAAGTTTCAGCTCAAAATACCCCACAGATCATTTATTATAGCTTGTCAAATTTGCCCCTATTTGGGTGTGAGCAAAAACATGCCGTTTTTGTGTGTGTCCCTTTAAATGCAAATGAGCTGCTGCTCCCCGCCCCCTTTTCCAGGAGAGGGCGGAGCTTTAACAGCTCAACAACAACAAAGCTGGAGAATCTCACGCAGCCAAAATGAGTATTGTATGTGCCGCAAGAATAAAATAATACAGCAAAGATGCATTAAATTTGACATTTAGACATTTATAATGTTACAAAAGATTTCTAATCCAAATAAAATATGAAGCAGCACAACTTTTTCTTTTCAACATTGATAATAATAAGAAGAAAAGAGCAGCAAATCAGCGTATCAGAATGATTTCTGAAGGATCATGTGACACTGAAGACTGGAGTAATGATGCTGAAAATTACAGAAATATATTGCATTTGAAAATATATTGTAAAAATGTTTTGCAATATTGCAGTTTTTACTGAGCATAAGATACTTTAAAAATCTTACTGTCCCCAAACTTAAATGGTAGTGAATATTTGATATATTTTAATAATGCATTGTCTGTTTACTTTAATTGCAAGTGCTTGACTGTAACCTTGATTTTTTTTATTTTTTTTTTTATTAGTTTAAAAAAACTGAGCGATGAGTTGAAATACGTTCTGTTGAAATCATTATTGTGCTTTCACTCAGGTTAACTTCTACTGACCCCAGAAAGTTGCTTTAAAACGTACACATGCCTGTGTCTTCTCAAGATTAATGATGATTGAATATGGTTATCAAACCCCCATCTACACCTGCAGAGGGCAGTAGAGGCACATTATAACTTTTCCCCATGTTCTTTTCAAATCCCCGTTTGTGAAGCCGTTGCTTCTGCCTTCTTTCTCCTCCCATATAAGATGAAATCTCTGAGCTGTTTTGACAGCGCTGCGCTCTCTTTGTCTTGGTTACTCCTCACACTCTTAATCAAATATCCACATCTCAAGAGAATCGCCCGGTAGATTAAAAGACTCTACTTATGTTTTTCTGAAACAAAAGTCGCAAATATCTTCATTAACTTGGCCAAGCAATAATAAGAGAGATTCATTGAGGGCCAAATAAAATAAAATTGAATCTAAATCCCCCAGTCATGCTCTTCTGGGGAATTTGTGAACCATAAGCACCTCGTCCAATGAAAATGTCTCAGTGAGAGGTCCTTTAATTAGGAACAGCTTCGCCAGTCAATTAAATGTTTTTCGGAGGATTGGATTTCGATTTTTCGCCTCAATTCTGAGGCCAGTTTGTCCTTGTGCAAACACTGATGATCCTGTTAGATGTCAAGCTCAGTTTTACTAATCAAACATAACATCTGATCCCAGACAGTTAAACGTCTTTTACACACTTATACAGCAAGTTGAACGAGCTTTAGTCTCACTTCAGACTGTTACAGAATGACTGGACTGTCATGCAGTTTAATGATTGTGACCTGCATTTTGTAAATGCATATGTTTATTTTAATTGTTCACCTTCATGTCGGTCCAATCCCGTATGAGAATCAGTTTGGATGCACGATATATCGGCCACCATATCGGTATCGGCCGATATACAGTACAGTCTAAAAGTTTGGAACCACTAAGATTTTTAATGTTTTTAAAAGAAGTTTCGTCTGCTCACCAAGGCTACATTTATTTAATTAAAAATACAGTAAAAACAGTAATATTGTGAAATATTATTACAATTTAAAATAACTGTTTTCTATTTGAATATATTTCACAAAGTAATTTATTCCTGTGATCAAAGCTGAATTTTCAGCATCATTACTCCAGTCTTCAGTGTCACATGATCCTTCAGAAATCATTCTAATATGCTGATCTGTTGCTCAAGAAACATTTAATGTGTACAATTGTACAAAATATTTGTGTACAATATTTTTTTTCAGGATTATTTGATGAATAGAAAGTTCAAAAGAACAGTGTTTATCTGAAATCTAATCTTTTGTAACATTATAAATGTCTTTACTGCCACTTTTGATTGATTTAATGCATCCTTGCTGAATAAAAGTATTCATTTCTTTAATTTCTTTTCAAAAAAATAAAAATAAAAATTCTTACTGACCCCAAACTTTTGAACGGTAGTGTATAATGCTACAGAAGCTTTGTATTTCAGATAAATGCTGTTCTTTTGAACTTTCTATTCATCAAGGAATCCTGAAAAAAAAAAGTACACAACTGTTTTCAACATTGAAAATAATCATAAATGTTTCTTGAGCAGCAGATCAGCATATTAGAATGATTTCTGAAGGATCATGTGACACTGAAGACTGGAGTAACGATGCTGAAAATTCAGCTTTGCATCACAGGAATAAATTACTTTGTCAAATATATTTAAATAGTACACAGTTATTTTAAATTGTAATAATATTTCACAATATTACTGTTTTTTACTGTATTTTTAATTAAATAAATGTAGCCTTGGTGAGCAGACGAAACTTCTTTTAAAAACATTAAAAATCTTAGTGGTTCCAAACTTTTGGACTGTACTGTATGTTCCTTTTTAATGTCATTATCGGCTCAATAAGAAAATTTGGCCGATATATTAAGGCTGATAAATAATGGATTATCTCCTTCAGATGTGCACTGTTCACCATGATGGCTTTGAATTGCTTGAAATATGATTGAAAAACATTTCAAAAATGAAAATACAGTAAGTGCAACATGTCTGTCATATAATTTACATAATATTATGATGAGAACTTTATAATTGTGTGTTTGAGACATGGCTTTTAATAGTGAGACTTTTGTTTTTGAAATCAGGCTTTCAAAAATTACATAAAAATTTTGATTTAGATTTATTAGCCAATATATCAGTTATCGGCTTTCAAATATAAAGAATTATCGGTATCGGCCAAAATTTTCATATCGGTGCATCCCTAATGTTTGGTATTCTTGACATGCCAAATTTAAATGTGCTACTTTAAATAACCCATTCTATATATATTAAATAACCCATTATATGTATAAAAATATAGCTACTTTTTTAAATAACCTAAAGTATTATTATTATTATTATAGCTTTTCATAATTTCCTGTGTTTGACTGTGGTTGCTAATGTGATATAATGAAAGCCAGTTCAACTGTGCCTAGAAATTCAGGACGTTTCCTTTGTAACCGTATACAAGGAGACACTTTGAGACTGATTCACTGCAGGTCTGCGTTTAATCATTAGTGCAGGAAGTCATGTGTTCTCGTCTTCTCTATAGTGTGCCTCACATGGAGGACCAGGAAGTGGTTCTTTATCAATGAACATGTTTCTGGACACATTAACGTTCTTCTAAAATCTCTTGAGAATAAACACTGCATTATATGCACGTGATTTCTCTAAATTATATTACTGGGTGAATCTCATGAAGCCTGTCAAGGTCATATTTTGGGTCATATATCATAGCAGGTTCATAATTTGTTAATGCAAAGGTATATTTTAGGTTGAAATATGACCTGGATATGTTTTCATGAGAGTCACCCTTTCACAGACACATAATCTGTAATGTTTTCTTGCTGAACTCATGCTGAATATCACCCAAACAATCAAAGGCTGCACTATGATGAATATGTGTCTCTGTCATGTGTTTCTTTTTCTTTACATCTTCATAAATGTTTTTATATATATTAGAAATGCACCGATATATCGGCTAATTTTCACACTTGTGATAGTTTAAAAACAGCCGATAGTGGGGTCGATATCTCCTGTCAATCAAAAGAGGGCAGGAAAATGCACTGAATTTGTGCTTTGTGTAAAGAAAATGCTAAGAAACCAATTTGATTTTCCATATTAATAGTAATTATATGAATTAATAACATTCAGAAAGTTAAGAAATATTAATTTATCTTCAGAATTTAGTTAATGTGTGTTAATATTAATTTGAGTAATGTGTTTGTTTATAACTGATAGAAGTTACTCTGAAACAAGTTAATGAAATGGAGAGAATAAAGTTTTTATTTGCATTTCTTTCAAAACATAATAATTAAAAATAAAATTATTAATTATAATGAAATTATCATTAATTTAAAAGAAGTTATAAAAGGCAGAACCCCCAAACTATCGGTATCGGTGCATCTCTTTTTATATATATATATATATATATATATATATATATATATATATATATATATATATATATATATATATATATATATATATATTCTCATTACTATAAAGCAGCTTGATAATTTACTTTATTTTCATACTAATTTTCATCAGATTTCCATGACTGTAATACATTATTTTTCAATTAATGTGAAATTATTATTTATTTTTTTAATCTTAAAATTTATAAAGCATCACTGATTTATACATTTATGGTAACACTTTATTTTAGGGTCTTTTAACTGGTTGCTTATTACCATGCATATTACTAGAATATTGGCTATTAATTAGTACTTAAGCTCATATTAATGCCTTATTCTGCATGACCTTATTAACATTCCTAATCCTACCCAATACCTGAACTTAACAACTACTTTACTAACTATTAATAAGCAGTAAATTAGGAGTTTATTGAGGGAAAAGTCATAGTTAATAGTTTATATTATGTTCCCTATTCTAAAGTGTTACCACATTTTTATACAGTGTTTTTTGTTACATCAAATTATGCTTTTTTTTGCCTTGTGATAATGAGATTTGGGTGTCAACTTTCTTAAATAATGTCATAAAAATTGTCACAATGCAAAAATATTTAAATTACAAATTAGCTTTATTTTCTTTAATGCCAAATATGATTTCATATTTCATGGTTTTGTTTTTTTCTTTTTTTGTAATTATGGGCCGAACATGTTCTTGACCTGTTTCATGAGATTCTGAGAACTGCATGTCACCTTTTTTATTCTGTTTCCATTCCAAATCATAAGATGTTCCATGCTCACCGTTCTCCTACAGTGCTGTACTATTAACTTTTTCTTGGCTTGTTTCTTGGAAAGAATCTGTCATTTTTCTGTTTAATCCTCTGATGCTCATCCTCATGTTGAAGGTGAGGCTAGTGCGCTCCAGCCCTCCCAGTCCACAGTTCAAAGCTTCGTTTGACGCCTCGTACCAAGTGTACAAACTCTACCAGATGGCCATTCACAAGGACCCGCCTGACAAACCGACCGAGAGCCAGGTCAGGGGATCCAGAGCTGAGGGGCTTTCTCTTTGAGCACATTTGACATGGCCATCTTTAAACCAAATAATATTTTGAGGATTTCTGCATATAAGAAATTCAACAAGAAAAGGGGGATGCATGTGATGCATGGGGAGGAAAGGCTCCGAGATGAGTGAAAATGCAAAAGAGCATGAGGTAGAAGTCATGTTCACTTGGAAGCAAAAAAAATCACAGTGCACTGACATTAATGAGCAGTGTTTTAAAACAGCAGTGAGGAGGAGGAAGCCGAAAGCAAGCAAGACAGGAAATGGATGTAAGCCATGGAAACAGTATGAATGCAGTCCTGAAAAGAGGGTGAAAGAGAGAAATTGCAAGGAAATGAGAAAAACGCTCTTATGTGGGCAGTGTTTCTACAGGTGCCCGTGTAAAATGAGGAGATGTTTGGGTTTTACCTCCTCTTTCCTCTTCTCAAGCCAAACCAACTGCCATTTTAGTCCAACATCTTCTTGTAGGTAGTGCACCTTAATTTAATCTTCTGTTTGTTGGCTTTTGCTTATGATATGCCTGTGTAATTTTCATACAGCCTCAGTTTTTTTGCTCTTATGACTATGTGGGATTTTAGCACTGTTTATGTAAATGGAAGGAAGATAGGAAGTAAGGATGAGCAGAATAAATGGGAATGAGATTGGGAAATCCCTCACATGAGCACCACAGCTTAATGCTCTGATTGTTCTACAAATTTCTGAGTAAATTTTTTTAAAAATGTGAGAAATTACAATCCATTTCTGTCATCGTCAGCTGAATCAACAACGCTACGGCTCATATTTGAGCATATTTAGCAGCTTGTCTGAATGTAATGTGATGAAAGAGTTGGCAGTGTGTATGTTGCTGCTTTCATGTTGTAACAAACATATTTTTCAGTTGATGCCTGACTCCTGAATGGCTCTTTTGAACTGAATCATTTGGAAACATGTTTGTGTCGCTCAAATTCAACCAGGATCTCATCTAGATTTGGGACTGGAACACGCGTTAAAAAATGCAACTAAAAAAAAAAAAAAAAATAGCTTACTTGAACAGCTTTTTGTCAGTAATTTCACTTGATTAGAGGACATATAGAAAGCTGCCCATGGCACTTTTTATTTTGAGTTGGATTGAATTGATGTTATACAGTACTTCAATCTTTGGCTTTTCTACTTCTGTGCTTATTGACATCTCCAAGTTCTTGAATTGGTTGTGAATGCTTTGTTTATGTCATGGTATTCATGCATTACTGCTTATTTGTGCCTCAGACTGCTGATTTTGTTTGGCTCAGCACACTGGAAGAGGTAGAGCCAGCTTAGATTGGGCTTTGTTTTGTTGTCATGGGACCAGTACTTATCCCACAGCCCCTTCAACATGAACTGTAATTCTTCAAGTTCATTGATAGTTTATGTAATGTGATTTTAGACTTTGAGCAGAGCTTCATGGCTTCAGTGCACCAGCCTCACCATCAGCCCCCCTTCCCTACATTTACCCTCAAACTCTTGAGTTTTAATCAATAATGCACATTCCCTTTCCTGTCTTACTCAACACAGAAACTCCAGGCGCGACACGTGTTTTTTGCCAGTTTCAGCCTGACGCAGTTATCATTTTCACATTTCACGTTGTTTAAATAGCAAATGCCCATCTGTTCACCCATGGTCTGAAAAGGAGGTGTGTTCAGATGCATTGTTGGCGTATTGCTATTTTGAGGCAACTGAAAATGACTGCGCCATTGACCAACTGAAACCTGCTTTAAAGTCAATAAGTCACAGTATTTTTGTTGTTATTTAAAGAGCGCGTTAGTAATATGCGCGCTTATTACACACACAGGGACACGCTGCAGCACACAAACATGCCAAATATTAAAACTAAAAGGATTCTTCTCTGGAGAAGCGTTCAAGTCTTTCCGCTTGCAAATTCAGCCATGTAAATAGCGAATCCGCCACACCTGGCTTTTAAAGGGAATGGGAGAAGAGACTCTGATTGGTTTATCGCACGTTACACCCAAAACACACCCAAGACTTATTAAGAGAATAGGTACAACCCTTCTAGACCATTTTTTCCGTCGTTAAACGAAAAAAACGGATTCAGACTCGCCCTAAGTGCACCTGCGCCGTATGCTTCAGAACATGTGCTTAGATCGTTAAAATAGGGCCCAAATTGTTCATCACTACAAAAAAAAAAAATTTCTTTAAATGGTCTGAAGCAATTCTGGAATGCTAAATTAAAAAACTAAAGCGTAAGACAGCTTGGGAATGCAGTTAATTTTTGGGTTCATATTTAGTGTCGTTATTTAAGAAGATGTAATATCAATTCTAAAGGTGATGATACACGGGGCAACTTTTTAGTACTTTCCATTGAGAATGAGCAACAAATTTCAATCTGGATACTTTAGATCGGTCGTGGGCAAATTTGAGATCCTCTAGTCAGATTGCTAGCAGTCGATCACCTGACCGGCTTGGAGATTTCAGAAAAAATTCAAACAAGTTTTCGACCTCTCTGCGGCAGTGGAGTGAAGAAAATGAGCGTGAACTTGTATCTTTTTATGCTTGTTAAGTTGTCAATGTGTCAACAAAAAAAAGGGAATTTACCTAATTTAATGCTTAAAATACTAGCAGGTGTCCAATTTTTAATGTATGTAGGTTGTAATTTAGCCATCGAATGTTTTCAGTTAAATACTAAAAAGACATGTTTCGTTTAATGTCTATAGTGGCGTAAGCTGTAGGGACATGAAAGCAGCTTTTGACGCGGTCGACGCGGGTTCGAATCCGCCTTTTGTCAGACTTTTCCTATCACAAATCAGATCGGAAAGGGATTTATATTTAATAAAAACATATTTGAAAAGTTGAAATAAAGTGCCTAACAAGTGTTTATAATAAAGTGTCTCATCAGGTTGCCCATTGACGGCAACATTGCTCAAAAAGTTGCCCCGTGTATCATCACCTTAAGAATGTTCATGCAGATCAGTTTTTTGGGTCTCATTGTGAACGGCACAAATCACATTGAATCTGACAAGTTTAATTCCATTCAGAACTACTTTCATAAGCAAAATAGTCTTGAACTGTTCTAAAAAGAACAGTTTCTCAGTGAAGGAATCGAAAGGTTCCATAGATGTTAAACGTTCTTCATGGAACCATAAATGCCAATAAAGAAACTTTATTTTTAAGAATAATATTAAATTATTTTATTCATTTAAATTGTGAAATTTGTGAAAAAGTCATCATCGCCTGTTCAGACTAATGCCTGATATAGGCCACATTTCAAAGTTCTTATGAACAGAAAGTGAATATGAACCCAAAAGCACTGCATATGTGATGTATGTTCTTTAAATCATTTCATTGATATATTGTTTTAACCATTCCCCTTATCAACACATTTTTATTACCCTCCTCTCTTTTCCTTTCCCTTCAATCTCCCCGTCGTCCATTGTTTATGTCCCATCTTTTATCACTAACCTTTCCCCTTCCGTCTCCCTATTTCACCCTTTCATACCTTTTCGTTGTCCCTCCTCCCTCTAATCATCCCTCCATCACTCTGAAGGTGAGGCTAGTGCCGGTCAGCTTTGAGGACCCGGACTTCCTGGCATCGTACGAGCAGTCGGCGGCGCTTTACGCCCGCTACCAGATGACCGTTCACGGCGACGCTCCGTATGAGTGCGGGGAGAGCGAGGTACAGACTTCAACATGGCTCATTCACAACTGCATGAAACACACAACCGACTAACCTAAAGCTCTGCTCGCTAAATAATATATGCACACCTTTCTCGTATGCATTAGCTTTTTGTTAGAACTACACAGAATCTGTGCCTGCAAAGCACTGACCGAA
This sequence comes from Megalobrama amblycephala, assembly GCF_018812025.1. Lineage (NCBI taxonomy): Eukaryota > Metazoa > Chordata > Actinopteri > Cypriniformes > Xenocyprididae > Megalobrama > Megalobrama amblycephala. Next base: position 1,070,847 of record NC_063053.1, on the reverse strand, counting down.
CTTCTGCTAACTCAATCACCAACTGTCCATAGTTGCACTCACATTTATGCTAATAACTTTTGAACCGTAAGGGCTAGAAACCAAATAGTTTTTTCCCTTGATTCATTGGCGAGACAGTTCAATTGCACCCTATGACAGCATGTTCCATCATGAAAATGTTCCCACCATTATGAATTTTCCGAAAAAAACTATTTGCTATATTGAAAGCTAACGAACAGCATTAACATTTATAAGTGACAGCATATCTAAACACTTTGACACAAATACAAACGGAAATACTTACCATTCATAAACGTCCTTTAAAAGCCGTGCTTGCAGAGGTTCTGCTTGACCCTCTTCATCATTACTGCTATCTGGGTCTGATTCGGGCTCAAACTGATACGGCAATATTGACTCCATTATTTACATTTCCACTGAAGCACATGTAACAACTAATGGTAAGGGGCGTGGCATTTCCGGACGCTTCAGTGAATCACAATACACTGTGCCAGCTAACAAATCTGAGCACATTGTGTGTTTCGGAGGGAGTGGTATCAAGGTAAAATAAAGGTAAAATGTATGAAAAATACAACATTTAAAAAAAAAAAAAACTAAGCATTAAGACATGTTAAACTGTGCCCCATAAACACAATCAAGCCTAGAAAAAAAAACGTTTTCGAAAAACCCGCAAACGAATTTTACATAGAGCTTGCAAAAAAAGACACAAGGCTGTATCTCCAGAACGCTTTATTGATTCAGACCATGTCCTCACAAGCATAGTCTTTCGTAGCCAGACCTTCAGACTGACTCTATCATAGCTTTCATTGGCTAAGGACCGCCCAAGAGGACGTTTGACTGACATGGAAAGCAATCAATCAGAGTTCGTTTTGTTCCACGTCTTGTTTAGGGGCGTTAAAATGAAAGTCGATGTCCCTACAATAACAGACCGGCGTGCATCTTTAAATTATTCATTTAAGAACGTTGTGCAAGTTTACTGCAACAATGGAGCTGCAAACTTCACATACTTTTGAAAATCCAGCTTTATTTGATCCTGATAAGCACTCGTTGTCACAGTTGTAAACATGACGGCATTCTTCTATGAGGGGGTTTGGCGTCATGGCATTTGTGACCATTAAACAACGCAACGCACGCGTCTCCCGGACATCCTGTAGAATTCAACCAACCAGATGACGACTTCGATACTGCTGAAGTGTTTCCAGATAAGCGTGCCATATACATCAGACGTTCAGCCAGCGGTCCATGGGCGTGACGTCTGAGGCTGAGACTATCACAAGCATGACCTGAGGCTACATGCTGCGTTTCAGCGCAGTGCCACCTACTGGTACGGAGATACGAAAAATTACTATTTTGCTTATAACTTCTGAACAGTTTGTCCAAAAATGATAAGCGGTCTCGTTAGATTCGGGGCGGCATGCCAAGTCAAATGATATAGATTTTATCATATCGTCCATTTTGGGCATCTGCCTTTTTAAAATTTACAAGAAAATGCTGTATTTTATGAACACATCAACATCTTCCTTTCCAGCGCCACCTAGTGGTGAAAAAATTTATTTACATGCTTATAACTTTGAATTTGGTTGACTTATTTTCACGGGAGTCCTTGCCGAGTCCAACAAGTTAGGTTTCGCCTTACGGTTATGGCAACGTTGTGATTTAGCATTTAAACAACATTTTCGAATATCTTTGAAACCGTTAGTCCAATCGAGACGAAACCACCATAAGAAAAACGAAAACACAGGTCATTGACTATACGTTAATGGCCAAATGTCAAAATTTTAATAGTAAGTGGCAAAAAAATGCAATCAAAGTCAGTTGAAGGTAATTTTTTATGTGTTCATACATATAAATATCTATAACTAAAAGAGTTGGGACTGCACCACTTGGTGGCGCTACAATTAAACAAAACTATAAATTGGCTCTAACTACAGTACTCTTGGTCTGATTGACTTCAAAATTGACAATTGTCCAATAAGACATTATTGGTCTGCTGCTAGCTTCCTTGTTTGCTTCTGTTGTGCTTGACCCCTTAATTGCTGCTTGCAGCTATATTCCACATTTGTGTCTGTTCTCATCAGTCTATGTTGCACAATGAAAAAATGTATTAAGTATATAGTGCTTGCAGAACTATTTTACACTGGCCTCCATTCAAAGGCTTCAACATTGTCTGAATTGGCCAATAATTCACCTGTGTTTTGCTAGAGTGAATTAGGATTCGGTGAATCTGTTGAGATGTAAGCGGGTTAAACTCTTCTGTTGTGTTTTTTCAGTCTTAGACTGGGCCGGGCCGCATAAACACACCCTGCTCTGTGAAACACAGCCATAACTCAATTACATGTCATAAAAGAAGCAACATTCGCAGTCTGGGAGCTTGTAAGGTATCTTTACATTATTAAAACACTGTCAGGAGGACAAAAGGAGGCCAAGATAAATCAAATTTTATATAAAGAGTGATTTAAAAAAAAGCTTTGGTGGTTGTTCAGCTACACTGAACAATGTCAAACAAGTCATGAATATAGTGAAAGTGTGGTTTAATCTCAAATGTAATGGAGGGAGAGGGGTTGTGGTGTTGAGGATGAACCAGATGTCTAAAGACACCAAGTCTTGGTGCTTTGGAAAGAAAAAGAAACTCTATCACCTTCTTGAGACCTCAAGGTTTGTTTCCGCCACAGTCTTGCACTTGCATTGATTTGACTGTGCATTTACATTTGAGTATAGAAGCTCTTTCTGGCCTGAATCACTTGCTCACTGTTAAGACGACACAGATGCTGAACTGGATGTGGACCTACTTGACATTCTCAGTAGCCTGAGAGAAGCCTTTGCCCCCCTTAGGCCTGGAAATTAGCCCGGCTCTGCCAACAGCAAATGAATAAAGTCATCAGAGCCGTCATTCTCCCGCCAGATTCTTTCCCGCTCACTGCCATAACGGAGCTCTATTTATAGTGCGGGAGGTGTGCGTCTGTTTGCATTAGCACAGCCTCGAGAACATTATAGCCAAGACATTCCACTTCGATATGAGACATGGGTCTGTGCGTATAAATTGAGTTGGGGACTTTCCTGAAGTCACTTGTCTCTGTCTCCCCCCATTCCCTACATCCTTCTCTTATTTTTTTCCTTTGTTCTTTACCTCCTCGTACCCTTTAGTAGTGGAAATGTGCTGCAAAGCTACTTCAGCAAGATTATTTTCCCTGTCTGTGTGAAATTACATTGATTTTTGTGATTTTTGATTCATGTGAACTTGAAAAGTTTGGGGTCGGTAAGATGTTTTAAGATGTTTTTAAGTCTCTTTTGCTCACCAAGGCTGCATTTATTTGATCAAAAATACTGTAATATTGTGAAATAATATTATAATTTAAAAATATATGATTGAATATATTTTAAACAGTAATTTATATCCAGTGATCAAAGCTGAATTTTCAGCATCATTACTCCAGTCTTCAGTGTCACATGATCCTTCAGAAATCATTCTAATATGATGATTTGCTGCTCAGGAAACATTTCTGATTATTATCAATGTTGAAAACATTTGTGTTGCTTAATATTTTTGTGGTAACCTTGATTAAATAATTCAGATTCTTTAATAAATTGAAAGTTCAAAAGAACAGCATTTATTTGAAATATAAATCTTTTTTGACAATGTCTTAAATGTCTGTCACTTTTGATCGGTTTAATGCATCCTTGCTGGATAAAAGTATTGATTTCTTCAATAAAACTTATTGACCCCAAACTTTGTAATGATATCTTAATAATTGAATGAATTCTTAAGTCAGCTTGTGATGGTGAAGTTATACTTTTGGATGTTAAAGTAATTTGTGGAGTAAGCGGATTACAAAATCTGTAGAAATGCAGGACTTCTGGTCATTTTGTTGCTTGAAATCGGTGTGAACACCCTTCTATTGTGAGTAGAAGATCGTAATTGGGACACACACACACACGGGCAGGGATTTCTGTTGTAGTTTAGTTAGGCGTGACTGAGCTCCTACACATGTGGCACTGATTTTCAGCTCAGCAAATCCTGTTAAAACTGTATTTACTCCTAATGGCACACTAACTAATTAAATGGAGTACCTCTGGGGAGGGGAGGAGGAACACAAATCGATTCATACAGTATGTGTTTATTCATACTAACGCCATCTTCTTGTAGGGTCTCAGACTTTCTATAATAATGTATGTTAATGTATGCATTTGACGTTAAATGATGCATGCCATTTCTCTTCTTAAAACTCCCCTTCACTATTTCATATATGTGCAAGAATATTGCCTAGTTAAATGAAGTACGGTGTTACCTTAATACCTCTCTGACAGACGTAGGTTGATCTAAACGGCAGATTTCATGGTCCATTAAGGACCAGTCCCTAATGTTCACTATGTTCTGCTTAATTTCAAGTCCCTGCTGAGCCATTTCACTTCCTACTTTTGGTCAGAGTTTACCTTTTTGCTTTCACAAAAGGCCGTTTTGGAACGTCTCGGAACAACAAATTTGAAGAAGGGCTACAGAGAGAATAAGAAGCATGAATGCTTGTCATGTAAGATATGGGTAGTTGACAGGAATTGATTGAATTGATTGTGAAAAGTGTCTCTAATATGGTTGGAGGTTGAGATGTTAGAAAAGTTGTTTCGGAGGCTGAGCAAATTGATTTTCTTGTTCTTTTCTTCTTGTTTCTTGGTGCATGTATATATATATATATCTATCTGTGCATCCTCATCCTATCCAGTCTAAGTTAATAACCAAGCAGGGTGTTCACTGCCAGGCTCCAGGAGATCAGCGAGAAGACTAATGGAAATGGCTGCATTGCCCTTTCTCATAGAGCTGTTACCCACAGACTCCCACTGTTGAGCGCCTGGCAGCACAGGAGAGAGTCTTTGCCAGGTTTTACCCCCTGAGTGACTCACCGCAACCCTCTCCCATATCCCATCATTCTCAGTTCCACTTTCCCAACAATACATTTCTCTTGCACAATTGCCGCAAATTGAGTCTTATTGCAAAAGAGCCATTTGTTGATTTAAGTCGTACAGTTTTAAGTATATATAACACAGAGACAGTTGTATATGTTCAAGAACATTTAATGGAAACCAAAAACATAAATTGTTTTGTTGTTGATTCCCAACCCAAATTCGCTGTTAGTTCTCTAAACATCGCAGAAATCACCATATGGAGTTCGTAACTGCTGACTAATTCTCTCCAACCCTCTCGCTGTCCAATAAGCGAAGCCGCTCACTGTTGTTTTGTAGCATTTTAAACCACAGGAGCCTGGTTTTGCCAGATTACAACCAGACTCGCTGTGTGTGTGTATATTAAAGAGGAGGGGATGAAATGGGCATTTGTGTGAGTTCGTTACATGAAACCAAATGTAATTCCATCAAACTTACTCTGATGAAGATCTGGAAGAAGCAGCTTCTTTTGAAAGTTCATTCAAGTCTAAGTGGAAGTATTGGCATCTCTCTTTCTCTCTCATTGGTTTGATGTTTCCCCATTATAGCAGGGTATATTAGTATCTTAGGCCTGTGAATAAGCAGTGACAGCCAGCTAAAACAGCCAATGCACACATGCTACAAGTGCCAATGATCATGGACCGTTTTACGGCTTTTTCGTACATTTCTGTGGTTGTGGTTTGTATAAAGAGCTTTTAGGTGCTTTAAGGTGAGCTCATGGCTGACAATATAAGTATTTGAGGCATCAGGGTTGTCATTACATTTACAGGGTGCAGCGACAAAACAATCGGTCGTCATTAATTTTCAGTATCGGTTTGAGATATTTCAGAATTCAAATTTCCTGATAATTTACTCGCCCTCATGGCATCCAAGATGTTCATGTCTTTCTTTCTTCAGTGGAAAATAAATGAAGGTTTTTGAGGAAAACATTCCAGGATTTTTCTCCATATAGTGGACTTCACTGGGGTTCAACGGGTTGAAGGTCCAAATGTCAGTTTCAGTGCAGCTTCAAAGGCTAAATTTAGCTTCAGATTAAATTTCAGGAGCATATGCGACCAAAATGGTCTCAATTTCGAGCCTTATAAACAGCGTGACGAATCGATGCATTCTTTGCAAATCGATTAATTTCGTCGATTGCATTATCGTTCCAGCCCTAATTTGTACAACTAAAAGTTGCAGGAAAAATAACACTTGGTGGAAAACAAACACTTTTATTTAAAAATAAAAAATTACCACTATAACATTAGATGGCGGCTTATTAGACATTTCCACTCCCTGATATATTTTACACATTTTCTTATGCTTTTGAATTTATATTTAGACATTATGAAATCACTATTATAAAACAACAAATCATAATTTTTGTACTGAAGTCGTTTCTTCACACTGTAATCTGTTTTTAGTCCTGTGTGTGAGTGTAAGTCAGTCATCGATAAAGAAATCAAGGCCACGACGGCTTTCGCAAAGATAAAGTTATTTAAAACCTCCTTTTATAAACATCTTGCCTTTTCTCTTTCTTCACAATGCTAGCCAGTTACTACCACCTCGCTTCGGCCAAAACAAACTAATGAGCGAACAGCTACTCGTTTTGAAATTAAGTAAACAATATTAAACGTCTTACATCACTGTGATTACAAAAGTTGCTATTGTGTGTGTTGTTAAAGAGCCAAGTTTATTTAAACCCTCTTAAATAAAGCAGAATTGAAAACAGTTGAAAGTCAAATTGAAGATTTAAAGCATTGATTGTTTCTTTGGGCATCGTGACCAGCTCAAGACTGCAACATGTTGTCTGCGGACGTGTTGTCATTAATCTTTTCTCACTTTGCTATGTGCATGATTGTGTGTGAGAGCAGATCGTAGCTACAGTTAAGGTTAATGCACAACATAACATTGACAATACAGTACAAGTCTTGTAATGTGAGCTAAGCCTTAAAGGATTTGGTGATGCAACAACCACAGGAGAGATAAAATGATGCAAAGGCCATATCAAATGTGTTCAACTGTATATACGAGACTGCCCACCAACTATAACTGTGTACTTTATATTTTGTCGTGTAGTTGAATTTAAAGTAACGCTGTTCTTTTCTGCTTCTTTCCCCTCACAGTTTAAGAGGTTCCTCTGTGACTCTCCTTTAGAGGTAAGTCTTTTTAAAACTTTTCAAATGATTTGCCTCTCTTGCCAATGTCTTTGCCAATTCAGAGCATTTCCCTTTGAAATTGCACAGGTCCAATATAGTCTCAAAGCAGATGATTTATCATATTCATCCGTAGTTCCATACGGTTACGCTTCTGGTTTCTACTGAAGAACACATATAGTTTCCATTGGCAGTCATGAAAGTTACTTAGAAATGATTTTGCACAGAACCTCTTAATGCAAAGTTTATTTAGTTTTTCTTTTTGATTTTGTAGGAAATATGACTGGCATCATATATCCATATTAAACCTTAGGGTAATAGCACATATGTTAAATTTGTGCAACGGTCTATAGGAGTCTGATGAAGAGCCGAACAGTGAGACAAACAACATGTGGAAATGGCTCTCGGGGTAGCAGTGTAATTGTTGGGTTGTTTGTTTGTCATGAGACGATGGAAAAAGTTCAATGTGTTGTCCAGACCAACCACATTTCTGTGCAGCATGGCATGGCCACACACACACGGGACGGGAACGCAAACAAAGAGTTGACTGTGATGTGAAATTGTCCCTGACAGATGATCATCTCTGTCATGTCCAGCTGCCATCATCAAGCGATCCCTTTGTGGCGTTTCCTTGATATCGAGGAGCAGAAGAGGAATTGTGGCTTATTAACTTGGCTTTTCCATTCAGAACAAATGTATTCCTTTAGAAAAAAGTACTGTGGCATGGCACAAATATTATTTCATTTTATGTAAATGGTAGTAAGTGTGTTTCCAGTCGAAGTGGTTTGGAAAGGATTCATAGCCAAATCCACCATTAGACTACTCAATCAGATGGGAGTCTGAGGATGTAGACGATGACAGGCTTTCAAGTGCCTCTGAGAAGCTTCGGAGAGAAGTAGGAACTAGCTATGGCTTAAAGGGTTAGTTCACCCAAAAATGAAAGTTCTGTCATTTATTACTCACCCTCATTACAAACCTGTAAGACTTTTGTTCATCTTTGGAACACAAATGAGGATCTTTTTGATGAAATCTGAGAGCTTTCTGTCTCTTCATAGACAGCTACGCAATTGCAACCTTGATGCTTCAAAAAGTTCATAAAGAGATTGGAAAACTAATCCAAATGTACAGAAGAGGATTAGGGCCAAGCAATAATAAAAAAATAAAACCATCTCGAGATTAAAGTTGTTAAATTTCGAGAAAAAAGTCGAGATAAAATGTTGAGAATAAACTCATTAAATTACGAGAAAAAGTCGTTAAATTATGAGAAAGAAGTCGAGATAAAATGTTGAGAATAAAGTCATTAAATTATGAGAAAAAGTCGTTAAATTACGAGAAAGAAGTCGAGATAAAATGTTGAGAATAAAGTCATTAAATTACGAGAAAAAGTCTTTAAATTATGAGAAAGAAGTCGAGATAAAATGTTGAGAATAAAGTCATTAAATTATGAGAAAAAGTCGTTAAATTACGAGAAAGAAGTCGAGATAAAATGTTGAGAATAAAGTCATTAAATTACGAGAAAAAGTCTTTAAATTATGAGAAAGAAGTCGAGATAAAATGTTGAGAATAAAGTCATTAAATTACGAGAAAAAGTTGTTAAATTATGAGAAAGAAGTCGAGATAAAATGTTGAGAATAAAGTCATTAAATTACGAGAAAAAGTCGTTAAATTATGAGAAAGAAGTCGAGATAAAATGTTGAGAATAAAGTCATTAAATTACGAGAAAAAAACTCGTTAAATTTCGAGGAAAAAAGTCGAGATAAAATGTTGAGAATAAAGTCATTAAATTACGAGAAAAAGTCGTTAAATTACGAGAACAAACTCGTTAAATTTCGAGAAAAAAGTCGAGATAAAATGTTGAGAATAAACTTGTTAAATTACGAGAACAAACTCGTTAAATTTTGAGAAAAAAGTCGAGATAAAATGTTGAGAATAAACTTGTTAAATTACGAGAAAAAAACTCATTAAATTTCGAGGAAAAAAGTTGAGATAAAATGTTGAGAATAAAGTCATTAAATTATGAGAAAAAGTCGTTAAATTACGAGAAAGAAGTCGAGATAAAATGTTGAGAATAAAGTCATTAAATTACGAGAAAAAGTCTTTAAATTATGAGAAAGAAGTCGAGATAAAATGTTGAGAATAAAGTCATTAAATTACGAGAAAAAGTCGTTAAATTATGAGAAAGAAGTCGAGATAAAATGTTGAGAATAAAGTCATTAAATTACGAGAAAAAAACTCGTTAAATTTCGAGGAAAAAAGTCGAGATAAAATGTTGAGAATAAAGTCATTAAATTACGAGAAAAAGTCGTTAAATTACGAGAACAAACTCGTTAAATTTCGAGAAAAAAGTCGAGATAAAATGTTGAGAATAAACTTGTTAAATTACGAGAACAAACTCGTTAAATTTTGAGAAAAAAGTCGAGATAAAATGTTGAGAATAAACTTGTTAAATTACGAGAAAAAAACTCATTAAATTTCGAGGAAAAAAGTTGAGATAAAATGTTGAGAATAAAGTCATTAAATTATGAGAAAAAGTCGTTAAATTACGAGAAAGAAGTCGAGATAAAATGTTGAGAATAAAGTCATTAAATTACGAGAAAAAGTCTTTAAATTATGAGAAAGAAGTCGAGATAAAATGTTGAGAATAAAGTCATTAAATTACGAGAAAAAGTCGTTAAATTATGAGAAAGAAGTCGAGATAAAATGTTGAGAATAAAGTCATTAAATTACGAGAAAAAAACTCGTTAAATTTCGAGAAAAAAGTCGAGATAAAATGTTGAGAATAAACTTGTTAAATTACGAGAACAAACTCGTTAAATTTTGAGAAAAAAGTCAAGATAAAATGTTGAGAATAAACTTGTTAAATTACGAGAACAAACTCGTTAAATTTTGAGAAAAAAGTCAAGATAAAATGTTGAGAATAAACTTGTTAAATTACGAGAACAAACTCGTTAAATTTTGAGAAAAAAGTCAAGATAAAATGTTGAGAATAAACTTGTTAAATTACGAGAACAAACTCGTTAAATTTCGAGAAAAAAGTCGAGATAAAATGTTGAGAATAAACTTGTTAAATTACGAGAACAAACTCGTTAAATTTTGAGAAAAAAGTCAAGATAAAATGTTGAGAATAAACTTGTTAAATTACGAGAAAAAAACTCATTAAATTTCGAGGAAAAAAGTTGAGATAAAATGTTGAGAATAAAGTCATTAAATTACGAGAAAAAGTCGTTAAATTATGAGAAAAAATTTGAGATAAAATATTGAGAATAAACTTAAATTACGAGAAAAAACTCGTTAAATTTCGAGAAAAAAGTTGAGATAAAATGTTGAAAATAAACTTGTTAAATTACGAGAAAAAGTCGTTAAATTATGAGAAAAAAACTTGTTAAATTATGAGAAAAACTCGTTAAATTACGAGAAAAAAACTCGTTAAATTACGAGAAAAAACTCGTTAAATTTCGAGAAAAAAGTCTAAACAAAAGTTGAGAATAAAGTCATTAAATTACGAGAAAAAAGTCATTAAATTATGAGAACAAATTCGTTAAATCATGAGAAAAATGTCGTTAAATTTCGAGAAAAAAGTCGAGATAAAATGTTGAGAATAAACTTGTTAAATTACGAGAAAAAGTCGTTAAATTACGAGAAAAAAACTTGTTAAATTACGAGAAAAAAACTCGTTAAATTTCGAGAAAAAAGTCGAAACAAAATGTTGAGAATAAAGTCATTAAATTATAAGAAAAATGTCGTTAAATTACTAGAACAATTTTGTTAAATTACGAATTTGTTCTCATAATTTAACGACTTTTTTCTCGTAATTTAATGACTTTATTCTCATAATTTAATGACTTTATTCTCAACATTTTATCTCGACTTTTTTTCTTGAAATGTAACGAGTTTTTTCTCGTAATTTAATGTTTATTCTCAACATTTTATTTCGACTTTTTTCTCGAAATTTAACGACATTTTTCTCATAATTTAACGAATTTGTTCTCGTAATTTAACAAATTTTTTCTCGTAATTTAACAACTTTTTTCTCGTAATTTAATGAGTTTATTCTCAACATTTTATCTCGCCTTTTTTCTCGAAATTTAACGAGTTTTTTCTCGAAATGGTTTTATTTTTTTAATTATTGCTTGGCCCTAATCCTCTTCTGTACAAATGAATTGAGTGGTTTAGTCCAAATTTTCTGAAGAGACTCTATCGCTTTTTATGATGACCAGATTTAAATGGGTCAAGAATTGAGAAATCAACTTTTCCTTGAGCTTTTGATATATAAGAGTTCATCCTGTAAGTTTCAGTATTCAGTATTTATTGACGCCAGACCCAGTGAACGACTGATCCTGAAATGTGCCTATAGATAGGTGAAACTCCGCCTCCACAGAAGAAATCAACGCCTACTTCATCACTGCATCATTAGCCCCGCCCACTAGTGTGTTAGTGAGATGAGGAGGAGAGAAGAGCGATACAGGACTAAAATAACATTACCTTTCAGAGGATCCTAATGCAGGAATATGATTATTATGTCTCAGTTGAGCTTTATTTATTTGTATTCGGTTCATTTCACTGTGGATTCTTTGGTAAATCAATCATATTTCAGACTTTTACGATATAAACTCGACAGTAATGCAACAACATGTCAGTAACTGTGTTCATTCTAATGCCTGATCTGATATTAATGATTCATGTACAGTCACATGATCTTTGCCTGTGTGTCAGTAAATCAAACCAGTGACTAAACGCTCAACTTCACCTTGTTTCTCTCAGTAGGATCACATGAGAATGAACCTCATTGGTAACGCAGCTTCCAGAAGAGGTTTGATCTCATGCATCATTCAGACTGTCTATGGAGGGACAAAAAGCTCTCAGATTTCATCAAAAATGTGTGTTCCAAAGACGTAAAAAGAGATAAAAATTTAATTTTTTAGCAAATTTAGTTAACAGTAACAACACTGGTACTATGATATCACTGCCTCAGTACTTTTTTAAAAGGGTGGTATTATTATTGCCATGGTAAGACCATTTTGCCCACATTTACACTGCATGGTTCAAGTGGCAGATTTTTTTCCTCCCATGCGGCACAGACCAGATATGAGCCACGACCGTGTAAGCAGGAACGCGTTGCGTTTGAAATCACGCTGAGTGCTTGATGCCGCTGTTGACGCCAAGTGCATCGGATAAAGGTCACTTTTAAAGAAATGTAAGCACTTCGTCCAAAAAATCGCAACTGATCATCAAGATCTGCAGTGTAAATGCGGCCTTTAAGTATCTGCAGATTGCATCTGATCCTTAAATAGACCAGCACCACCGTTCATAGTCACATTAGTCTCTGTGGTCAACCAGCTGTTGTATTTTAAGTTGTAGGTGGCTTAAGCCTTTTTTTATTTAACTCTTCCTAATTTTTCCTTAAAAAGTGGGGGAGGATGTGCACTCTGCTAACCCCCTTTGTGCTAATGCAGTTTGTTACCATTACAGGAAACGTGCTTTTATCACCTCGTCAAGGCTGTTAGCCAGACGCTCCAACATCAGCGCTGTCGATGCCGTACACTCACTCATACTTTTTAGTTTACATTCTTTTTCAAACTTCCATTTTTAGTTTAATTAGCAATATATACACTACCTTTCAAAAGCTTTCGGCAAACGCTGAAATTACATCAGTCTTCAGTGTCACATGATCCTTCAGAAATCATTCTAATATGATGATTTGCTGCTCAAGAATCATTTCTGATGATCAATAATGATGAAAACAGTTGTGCTGCTGCAGATTTTTGTGGAAACCGTGATGCATCGTTTTCAGGATTCTTTGATGAATAGAAAGCATTTATTCGAAATATAAATATTTTGTAACAAATCAAATCTGTTCAGATAAACTAAGCATTTTGCGTGCGGAAATCTTAAAGGGGCAATTGGCAATGGCAACGCATCCGTCCACTTAAAGATGCATGAACAATAACACTATTTGAACTTTGCCTGCAAAACGAAAAGTAAACGAACATTATTGTAGATTTGCCGTTAGCATCTATTAGGCTCATTCACCTGGTTGCATTTATCTAGGTGTGTGTGTGTGTTTGTTCACGTGTGTGTCACATGGCGTGTTTTGCGTCACCGACATGCCCTTCTCCTGATGCACGCCTGTGTTGCATTTGTATGTCTGTTTCTGTTTGGCTTTTTTAAATTTCGTTTTATTGACCTGAAATGTCTGTCCTAAGGGGAAATGCTCGTTAACAGCGGTGTTGTGTAATTAGTCGTCAAGGTTTTATAGACCTCATGCCCCATACCCCTGTTTTTC